>NC_142522.1:18093229-18143229 GCF_964205215.1 Stylophora pistillata | reverse complement strand
GGAGTTCTTCTTCATCATAAACACCCAACCCAGCCATATACATTTGGAATTGCTGCTAAGGCACATAATCAGGTACACCAAAGCATCAAATTTAACACCCAGAATATGTAACAATTATTCCTTGAGTGTGCTTGGGATATGAGATGGTTAAGAGACAATGAGGTGTGTAGCATAGAGCTGGCTATGACCAATCTCACATTCAACAAACACATATGGAATAATTGTTTCATTGAATTTCATTAAATCCTGAACATTTGGATGTTTGAAGCTTTTTTCAGCCCTGCAACAGTTAGTGCAGTACATTAAATTTTTTCATATAAGGTGACTTGTCCTTGGAAAAACTGGTGATTTAAGGGTCAGACTTATACCTCTACATTGCAACAGGAGCGGAAGGCTTCCAATGTTGCTCTCTTGCAGAATTTACGTTGATACTGATACCTCTTAATCTCAACCTCTTGATGGGATGGTAGGTCACAAGCTATTTGTCCTCAAGGCCAGGTTGGGTACATTTCTCCAAACAAAAGCAAGTGTTTAATGCTGTGGTTTTGTGCTTAGACTACAGTGTTACTAATTTCTTTTTATACGTAGGCTGGAAAAAACAGTGTCACTGTGACAACAAAAACTGCATTCGATGCGCACAGTCCCTGTAGAAGGGTGTGGGAAGATCTATTGGATGATGGCAAACTCAACTCTACAACAGGTAGAAGAGGAGATTGTTAAAAACTCCAAGTTTTAATGTCAGAAATACCAATAAGTTGATGTGTTCTGCTCTAGTTCAATTTAAATAAAGCTTTTGAATTATATACAGTTAACTGTGAGATATTTAAAGTGGCAGGAACTATTAGATGTTCTTATTTTCAAGAAATGATTTTATTCAACAAATGAGTTTTTCTTTTTCACCACATTTTATCCAAACTTTTTGTTTCTTGTTGTCAAATTTGTTGGTAATTTTGAATTGGAATCAACCTGATGTTTTCCATTTTATGATTATTTGTTATCCAGGACCGAGTGAGCTATCTAAAGAGGAGCACATTCTCTGTGCAGCAGTAGCAGCTACAACAAGAATAGCACCCCATGGTAAAGCTAACTTGGAGTTTTCACTCTCGTGGGATAATCCCGTTGTCTATTTTGGATCCTCTAAAAAGAAACATTACAGGTATGTTATCATAAATTGAAAATTTTAGGAGAAGAAAACAAGCCATGTTGTATTAATTATTACCAGGACAGGTCTTACAGTAACCAAATCAAGTATGACTGAAATAGTAAAACATGAGACACTTTAGAACATCTGCATGTATGGTTAAATGCTTGATTCTTTATTTGGAGTAATAAAAAATCACACCCAGGGCTCGACACTAATGGTAGCCCACTAGCCACAGACTAGTAGAAATTCAGTTTTGCAAGTGGTTTACAATTTCCACTAGCCAGTTTGGCTAGTAAACAAGCTGAAATTGTTGTAACATCTAAGATGTCACTAGCCACTCGGCTAGTAAATTGAAAAGTTAGTATGGAGCCCTGATACCATGACCATTTCTTGCAAGAAAGGTGCAGACTTTTAACAACACATATTCATGCCACAAATCTTTCTTGTCAGAATATAATTTTTGTGCTTTGGTTAATTTGGTTTCTTTCTTCAATATTTGATGCAGAAAAATGTTTCATACTGTCAGTACCAACACTGTCCATCTCTTTATGAAAAGATCCCATTTCTTGCAAGAAAGAAAAACATTTGAGGCTTTTTTAAAAATGCAGGTCTTAAGATTTAGACTCTTGAAGATGAACAAAGGGGTTAAGGTACACCAGTTTGAAGGAACAAAGACTATTGTCATATGTTGTATGTTGTTTGTGAACTGAATCACATCAATTTTTTAAGGTTTTACACTCGCTTCTTCGGTCGTCATGGTGATGCAAGTAAAGCACTTTGTTGTCATGCTCTTCTGCGTTATCCTGAGTGGGAATCCAAGATCGATGCTTGGCAAAAACCAATTTTAGAAAATGAGTAAGTATGTTAACATAGTACTCTGATGACAGCAGATGATGTAGCTGACATTGGATAAAGGAGATTAAAATAAACTGTTTTCATTATTAGTTACCATTAGTCCTAACCATTTTCACTGCATTACCGCAGTAGGGTAGGACTAGAACGGAACATATGCAAACCATGCGAGTAGTCCACCCAATAAATCCCAACCATCCCACCCCAGGGGAGGACATCCATTACACAGTAATCTCGTGCATGGGAAATTAACGCCTCCTACCCCTGGCCCTGTAGGAGACGGGGCCTCCATTTGTTCATCCCTATCTGAGAAGACTAGAATATCTAACCATTTCTTGATGTTAGAGAAAGGTAGCATATTCTTCTCAATTATTTTAAGACCTTGAGTGTTGGTCCGGCTGGGGCTTGAACCCTTGACCTCCCGCACAACAGTCCAGCGCTCCATCCATTGAGCTAACCGGGAGGAGTCCTGAGTTCATTTTCACAAAAACATGTCGATGACCCATTTCGCTTGTACGGACATTTCAGAAAGACTATGGCACTCAAAACTAGATGTTATGTTACCTTCCATCTTTTGTTGAGTTTCTTCATAACGTTATCAAGAGTCCTTTACATCATATAAATGTCTAAATACCTTGTCTGGTTTACAAACTATTCACTTTAATTTCAAGTGGTTTTCACATGCTAAAATATTTCTTTGTTTGATTTATCCTTTGCTGTAGTTCACTGCCCTCATGGTACAAGTCAGCTTTGTTTAATGAACTGTACTTTGTAGCTGATGGGGGAACGGTCTGGATGGATGTCGATGATGCCACAAGTAATGACAAAACCACTGTTCCAGAGTTTGTAAAGGAGCATGGTAGATTTGCCTATTTAGAAGGTATTATGACAAAGAAGTGTATCTTCACTTTTACAAAAGCTAATCAGAGATGATTGCTTTTTGCAGTAATGTTATGAGGGGTCCGGTGACACTCTGTCATGATCTTACAGTCATATAAAAAATTATTGTATGGAAAGGCAGTCATAAGGTAAATCCAAGCATTCTCATTGGCGCGTACTTGGTTTGGGATTTTCGACTGAAACTGTCATTAGCCACGTATTTTTGTTTGTGAAAGCCACAAATTCAAAACAATCAAGTTTGGTCCATGTGCCATATGATAAAATACTTACTAACCTTGCTTGATTGAGCTGTTCTGGGAAATATTTGCCTTTGGTTGTTTTTGTACAGACCTTGCTGCGCTTGGTCCGTAATGTGACAACCTCAGGCTAATATTCCCCAGTACAGCCCTTGTGCTCAGTTAATAAATAATCAATAAATTGATATCTTTTCCTGGCAGGCCATGAATACAGAATGTACAATACATATGATGTCCACTTCTATGCATCATTTGCACTTGCCTTGTTGTGGCCAAAGTTACAACTGAGTCTTCAGTATGACATGGGTATAGTATCATCTTATCGCCAATCAATTTAAAGCTTTATCATCCCTCCCTTCCCCCACCCTTCCCTGGTTAACCCCCAGGATTTGGATGTTGTCCATGTGTAGGGAATGAGGAATTTTAACCTTGCCTGGCTGGGGTGGGGAATTTGAACTGGAAGTGTCAAGTCTGTCCAGTGGAATACAAGTGTTTTATATTTCTATATGTAGGTGTTTAAAGGTTACGAGTTCACATTCCTGAATGAATGGCTCAGGAGAAAAGGTTGGCAAGGTCTATATTTTAAAACGTGTGTAAAGGTTAGAAAGTCACAGTTGCTAATTTTTCCCTTTACAAAAAAGGTTGACCGTCGATTCTGGTACTTGGGTGGGGCATTTGAAAACAATTAGCATTTGAACAAATATTCAAAAAATTCTTCAAAAGTTCAAATGCCCAAGTTGTTTTGGGGGGGGCAGAGGGGGTGTGTTGAAGCTTTGAATTTATCAACAAAGTAAAAGGAGTTTAAAAAATTAGGTGGAGAAGTATGTTAAATATCAGTGTGTGTCAAGAAATTTCAATATTCAAGGCTAACTACTTCTTTTCTTCTCACTTGCAATCACCTTCCTTTTGTACTTTCTAATGTTTGCAAAGTGTGATAGCTTTTGTTTTCAAAGGTGCCAATCTTTTCTGTTTTTTTTTTTTTGTAACTTAAGTGACCCTTTTAGAATTTATCACAATCAGCCTAGTATGCAAATTGCTTTGTGCCTGTTCATAGTTCATCCATTTCAAATTCTGACCGAAGCCTTATCTGCCATTTCACTTCATACATTGTGCAAGACAAATATTGTACCGAATTATGTGAATTATATTTGTTTCATTATGTGTGAATTTCACCTTACAGCTCAGACTGTGAATCAGACAGATGATCAGTCTATACTGACAATGATGAATGGACGAAACTGTCAAAGGAAGGTAGCAGGATGCATACCACATGATGTGGGAGATCCAGGTGACTGTGTTGGGCCAGCTTTCACTGAGCTGCTGTAAAACTCTCTGGTCATGAGAAATTGTTAACCCCGTGCAAGACTCTGTCAATACCCCGAAAAATACCATGTACATACATGTTTAGGCTGAACAAAGAAATGCCTCGTGAGATCTTCAAAGTTTGATTTTACTCGAGAATTGCATAATTAGAATAAATGAGTCTTATATATGTAGTTGATGATTACTTTGTAGCTGAAGAGCCGTGGGAGAAAGTAAATGCCTATACCATCCATGACACCGCGCACTGGAAAGATCTTAACCTCAAGTTTGTCCTACAGGTATGGCCTTGTTTTAAAACTACTGGTCAGCCGTTACTGTCGATGAGGTCAATATTGCGTTTTCTTGATTTCATGGTCGTCACATTCACAGATAAGTGAATTTTTCATTGTAGGTATATCGAGACTTCAAGGCAACAAAGGACATTCAATACCTCAAAGACATGTGGCCTATTGCGAAGGTACTTCAAGTTAACTTTTTTTTAACAAATCACAAACTTTCTGATATGTGCATCTCGGGGCGAATGGTATTTTTTAAGCCGTATTTTTTAAGCCGTATTTTTTTTGGTATTTTTTAAGCCTGCTTTGCAGCCATTTCCGGAGTCGTCACGCCAGGCGAATAACTCCCCCAGCGTGATGACTCCGGAAATGGCTGCAAAGCAGTCTATCCTTCGCCCATATCGGCAAAAAAGTCACCTTGACGCTTAAAGACGAGACAAAAGATAGGCTGAACCAAAAATTGCCATCTCCCAGAACCTCACCCATTCTTTCAGTTGTCTCCATTGTTGACTGACTGATGGCCAGGCACAGGCCATTTTATAACTGACAACAAAACGCATGCCATTTACTCGAATAAACACAAAGACGGTATAGGTGGTGCTTGCGAAGCGCTTTTAAGTTCCTCAATCGCATTCTCATTTGCTCACTGTGTTGTGATTGATCATTTGAACACTTAAGTCCGGATATTTAGAGGAGGTCTAACCCAAACCGTAGTTCTACGCAAGCAGTGGGCCTTACGTGTTCTCTATAAGAGTGCTGTTTTCACTAAATAAATGTCCTTCCACTGCTAACTTTCGGCCCTCTTGACACTGTTCATGAGAACTGACGTTCAAGGAAAAGATTGAGTGAAATTCAAGATAGTGTAAAACTCGGTTTTGTTAAACAGCGGCTAAACGTTTAAATAACCGGTCCTCAGTATTGATAGCAACATTAATTATTGGAAACCGGTATGGTTTATCAACCGGCCTTTACGCCAGCTCCTTAATCGAGATAACTTTACCGTTGGCTTTTTGTTGATTATTTTCAGACAGTTATGAACCAAACCAGTGTGTACGATACAGATGGTGATGGCTTGATAGAAAACTCTGGCTTTGCAGATCAGACTTACGATGCCTGGCCAGTGACAGGCCCTAGGTATGCATTTGTCGCCCTATTTTTGCCCCTACTATCACAAGTGATTTCCTTTTATAAAAAAGGCAAATGTAAGGTTTGCACTCGAGCCAAGTGGCCCACAATGTTTCAGAACACAACACCAGACAAGAGCACAACACAATGACCTGACCGGGGTTGGAACTTGAAGGTCTAGACTCGAAATACAGCATGTTAACTTTCAGGCCACTGCGTCTCCCATTTTGTCCTATTTTGAGGAATGCACCACTTCGTTTTAAGTGTGCACCCATGACATCTGAAGTTGAACCAATAAATTCCATTCCATGTTTTTTTTTTTACTGTTCGTTATATACAAAGTCTGATTTCCGTTTACAATAGCAGGTATGTTTGTGGAGTCTAGCGTGTAGCAAGCGCGCGTCAAATTATCTAAGTATGTTGCATCTAATGCTGTTAGCACTGAATTTTTTCTCTAAAAGCTCTCTTTGGTTTATTCATAGTGCCTATTGTGGGGGACTGTGGCTGGCGTCTCTACGCGTCATGCAGGAGATAGCCCAGGTGTTGGGAGTACCAAACGAAGCACTCAAATACGTCAACATCCTCAAAAGAGGAAAGAGGGCATACAACAAATTGCTGTGGAACGGTAATGTTAGATATATGTTTTTCAAACATTTTTGCCGATATAATGGCAACTGATTTCACCCAAGGAAACGAAACACTGCCCTTTGAATTAAAGCTAAACGAGCTGTTGCTTCATGGATCGATCAATCAGTCAATCAGTTGTTTATGTTAAAATACAACGTTTGAGAACTGGTAGGGTGTAAATAGATTACATGATATATACCATTGTCCTAAAGAACAGACGATTCGTCAGTTGAGTGAAATTGCAGGGAATATGTAATCTGGTTGAATAATATTTTAGGGACGTACTACAACTACGACAGCAGTACCAGTAAATACCACGACAGTATCATGGCGGATCAAATGGCTGGCCAGTGGTATCTGAAGGCATGTGACTTGGGACAATCACCAAGCGACAGGGTAAGAAAAATTAGCCGGTTTTCAGGTGATTTGCTTTGTATTTCAAAAAGTGGAGGACTTTTGGGTCAGTGTTTCATTGTTGTAAGTTGTGGGTAAGAAGGACTATGACGGCCTCGCGTCGAACCCTGACTGGAATTTTCTATGATTTCTCATTTTAGCTCCATATTCTCTCTCAGACTAAATCTTTGACTCATTTGTTATTTTAATGCTCAAAATCTGGTAGAGAATTGAGATATCTTGTCTGATAAAGACAGCAAAGCATCTTCCAATGACGGTCCTTCATATACCTGTGGTTGTAGTTTACTTAAGTAAGTAAGTAAGTATCTATATTTGAGGGTCAAATACATCTAGCGTCATAATGACGCTAATTGGGGACACTATATTAAGAAGTAAATTTGAAAAGAAAGGATAAACATTAAAGTACAATTCTAAAAATGCAGAAAATATAAGTTAGAAAAAATACTAATAAAAATGTGTCGTAAAGGTACTTTAACCAATAGTAAAATGTGAATAAATAAGCATCTTTCAATGATGGTCCTTCATATACCTGTGGTTATAGTTTACTAAAGCATTTGGGAAGGCGCTTGAGCACTTTCAACCAGTGAATGGGAAGTACAGAACGTCAAAACAAGAGACAAGAGGGACACAAATAGGAAATTGTCATGGGCGGGTAACGTATGGGGAAAGTTTGAAAAGCAGCAAAATACCCTATATAAACGGAAATGCTTGATCACCATTTGTTTTAAAAATGTTAAAAGTAAACAACTAGAAATTTTCTAGAATGTTAATTATCCGTTATCTCATTCTCACCGTTGTTCACAGGTGTTTCCACAAGCAAATGTACTCAGTGCTCTGAACACCGTCTACAAGTACAATGTGCTTAAATTCCAAGATGGTAGTATGGGTGCTGTGAATGGCATGAGACCTAATGGCCAGGTTTGTCAATTTTGCTCTAATCAGAATGAAGTCTTTATTTGGTTCTAGAGTAATAAAATTGCATTGTCTACAATCCGGATTGTACATGCCTATTGCGACAAATTTGATCGCCTCTAAACAACAATTTGAAACCGCACGTGATAACATTTGTAGTGACAATGATTTCTCCTGTCTGTGGCGCTTACAACTGTCTTCTTCCCTTTTTTCCTCAAAAGCCTGAAATTTGACCCTTAAGAACACTGGGTGACATATTTTCCCGGCGCGTTAGGGCCTGTTGAGGCTGAACATAGCTGTGTGAAAAGTGTTGCTGAGGATTGCTAAAAAAGTAGAGACAGTCTTCTCTCTCTTTTTAGACGATTTGACTAATCCGGTGTCATTTGATAGGTGGACACCAGCAGTTTACAGGCCGAGGAGGTCTGGACTGGTATCACCTACGCAGTTGCTGCTGCAATGATTCAGGAGGTAATGTGTATAATATTACACGTGGCATCACTTTTCTGGAATGTTATGTGCCAATTTACTTTGGAAATGTAACTAATTCACTAGTCTCTGTTATAAATGAAGCTGAAAGTCTGTTTTTCCTATAGGGTCTAGTGGTTGAGGGCTTCAAAACAGCCAGTGGTATTTACAACACTTGTTTTGAGAGACTTGGAATGGGTTTCCAGACTCCAGAGGCTATTGTTGCTAATGGCAACTTTCGCTCGTTGGGGTATATGAGACCGCTGAGTATTTGGGCCATGCAGTGGGCTCTTGAAAAAAAAGGCAAGCCTGCCACACAAGACGATACCGCTGGCCGTAACAATGCCTTCTCTCAGTGTAACGGATTTTGTAACACCTCCAGCGAAAATTGACCCAACGGATCTTATCTCATACATACGGAAGGAGTACAAGTCAAGTAATTGCATAGAAACTCACCATTCGTTATTTATGTTGGAAGGTTTCATCGACATCTCACTAAGTTATATCTAGATTTCAGACGCACGCAGTCACCCCCTAGAATTAATTCCGACCTTGTTCCCAGGTTTGTTTATCTTTTTTCCCAAAGAGAGCAAATTAAACAACCTTGGAAACAAGGTTGAATTTTCCTGTGTTTATTCTGTTGATTATTCTTATTGTGAAAGTATTTAATTGTAACCAGTTTTACCTCACAGCAGTTTTTGCCACTTCCTCTGGCCGAGCAGTTAAAAAAATGGCAACCCTTACACTAGTCTGAGATTGAAATTTGGTTAATCTCTTGTAATGTTGTTTTTAGCAGTTTTTGTTCGTACGTGACGCCTGATGGACAAAATACAACAAAAGAATCGGAAAGAAAGGCCAGCGGAGTCGCCATGGCTTTTTAGTTATAAGGGGGGGGGGGGGGGGGGCTACGAGAGGAATATTATATTTGAACTTTTTAACTATTTCAGCTCGTTTTAATGAAGCAGATGAATATTCGGGAACTTCGTTTCGACACACTATTGTCGTCCACCTACTGGTATCTTTACTGAAACTGAAGAGAAAATAGTTTTAGATTGTACACTGGATCAGAACTAACTTTGGTAAAAGTGTGTCTTTTAAGCAGTCTGTTACAGGCTGCATACCATGTACATTATTTATACAATGTACAACATTCATTTGTTTTCTTTTCTGTAAAATCACCTAAATGTTGTGATGAACATGCAGGACGTGTACTGAACTAATAATGATTAAGAACTTTGATTGAAGATGTTTTTTGTAATTGAAGATGTATTTTTAAGGATAGTGGGTGATCTCTCTTCAAGGCTTAACTTATTTGCTACTCCTACGGCCTGTAATATTCTAATTTGAGTGGAATTATTGTCGTATTATACTTATTATTCAATGTATTTTTAAATTTTTAATTCATCGTCGGTATATTTTACTAATGTATTTATTGAGCAGGGGACTGGGGATATGGTTTTTGCCAGGGAGAACGAGGGGTTTTTAGAACATTTATAACCAGACTAATTTAATTCAGAAATGATAATCCTTCAGAAAACTGTACATATCAAATTCAAGTATCTCTAATATATTATACAAGGGGAACTGAAATAAATTGATTACATTATCCGCAATGTAACCGTGTGCCCTTTTACGTGAAGCAAATATAATAAGCTCAGGTTTTCACTCAGGTGGACGTAGAAGACCCAGCGCCTCGTTTCGATCGGTGGGCGAACTGGAGGACTCTACCGATTCTCATCATGACTAATTGTGTCACTTGCATTGTTCGCGTGAAACCCTCGGTTGAAATAAAAGCTGTCGAATATGAAAATTTTGAAATTTTTTGGTCTCCTCGCCGAATTATTTGCCGTTTGACCTCAGAGCACAACCAGTTAACATGTTTCACGAGAGGGTGGATCCACTTCGCCACGCATTGCCACTGGGTTTTGGATAGGTGACCAAGGTACTAAGGACGTGTTCGTAGTCTTTGAAGTACTCTACGTTAAGTAAGAAGGACAGCAGCACGTAATTAGGAAGCCTGGACTTTGGTCGAAACTTGGATCGAAAACACGGGTGGATTTGCCCGGCTATGTTTACAAGACAAGTCAAAAGCAGAAACACCTGCGTTGACTTAAGTGTTGAGAGTAACCCTCAGATCTTCACCACTGCAGAATTCATCATGATTCAAAGGCGGCTACCGAGAAATCGGAGCTTGCTAAGCAAACATTTGCTTCCAAAACTTGTAATTTCTTGGTGGTCGTTTTCTCCAGGTTGTAATCATAGCGATCTAGTCAAGTCGAGTCAATTTTTATTTAAACTCGCACAAAATGTCGCGTTCTGTAGCAAAATGCCCCTGAGTTAAGCCTTCATTTCTTATGTTGAAAACAACAAGAAAAACCACAAAAGCGACTTAAGCGACACAAATCTCGAGCATTCTTGCATTCATTAACTACTTTGCAAAAACGAGTCGTCCGAGTAATGACTTTTTCTGACCCTAGATCTCATTCTGAGCCACTGCTGAAGTCTCTCAGACTCCTAAAATTCTCTGATATAATTCATCTTGAAATTCTCTCTTTTGTTTATCAGTGGTACCATAAACTAAGCCCGTCTTGCTTTGCTAATTATTTCAACCCAGTATCTTCTACTCATTCATGTAATCTGTTTAGTATAATTTCAGAGCTGAGCAAAGAGTTTCCAGCAATCTGATTGGTCGAGCGGTTCCTTATATGACGCTATATAAACCGCTCCACGCGGTTTATATAAAATGTTAAAATAAAAAGTTAATAAATGTTACTAAAATGTTATGATTTTAGAACTTTCTCTGTTGTTCAGCTCTGAAATTATACTAAAACAATTATTCGCCTCCGGTTCGGTGAATATTGTCGAATAATCCCCTCGACTTCGTCTCGGGGATTACTCGACGATATTCACCTCGCCTTCGGCGAATAATTGTTAATTGTTAAATCTGTTCATACCACTCAAGACGGCATTCGTTCTCTCAGTTACACTGGTCCAAAACTTTGGAATTCTTTATCTCTTGATGTTAAGAAAATCAAGCCGTTTTCCAGTTTTCGTCAATATATCGAGAATTCTGTGATTAATGGCTATAATACTATAATTATTGATTACTAATGTTTTACAATTATATCATCTTAAACTATTATTTAACTAATGAAGTAATACTTTTTATCCAAAAAAACTTTTATAAAGGCTGATAGTTTCTAAAGAAACTGTTTGGGGCTGCGTCGGTGGGGGCGACGAAATAATTTGAATATATCAACAAAGTTGAAATGGTAAATTGGCCACCGTTACGATTATAAAAGCTGACGTTTCGAGCGTTAGCCCTTCGTCGGAGTGAATAGGGGAATTGGGTTGTGTTGGCTTTTAAAGGCAGAAAAAGGAGCTACGTGATTGGTGGGAACATGGCAACGAGAAAAAGACGAATAAATTAGTGGAATGAAAAATTTATTCGTGTTTTTCTCGTTGCCATGTTCCCACCAATCACGTAGCTCCTTTTTCTGCCCTTAAAAGCACACACAACCCATAATTCCCCTATTCGCTCCGACGAAGGGCTAACGCTCGAAACGTCAGCTTTTATAATCGTAACGGTGGCCAATTTACCATTTCAACTTTGTTGATGTATTCAAATTATTTTATATCTATATTGCTTCCACTCATATTCTTGTTTTGGGTCACCTACTCGGTTAGTTCCACGAACTATTTAGGTGTCCCAAACTCTGCACAATGAACCTACAAATGAAAATTTATTTTCCTTCACAATCTCTTGATTTTTTTTTTCTTTTGGGAGCGAGCTGGAAGAGGTGGAGGCCTTTACATACTTGAGCAGCATCATCGACAGACAGGGCGGCACAGACGCAGACGTCAGAGCAAGATTCGGCAAGGCGGGGCCAGCATACTTGCAGCTGAAGAACATCTGGAGCTCCAAAGTGGTGTTAACTCGCACAAAGATCAGGCTGTTCAACTCCAACGTCAAGTCAGTACTTCTGTATGGAGCGAAGACGTGGAGGACCACTAAGACCACCATCAGGAAAGTGCAGACCTTCATCAACAGCTGCTTGAGAAGGATCCTCCAGATGCGCTGGTCCGACACCATCAGCAATGCAGACCTGTGGCAGCGTACCAACCAGCTGCCAGCTGACGAGGAGATCCGGCGTAGAAGATGGGGATGGATCGGGCACACCCTGAGGAAGCCAGCCAACAACATCACAAGGCAGGCGCTAAGTGGAATCCCCAGGGTAAGCGAAAGAGAGGAAGGTCAAGAAACACCTGGCGCCATGACCTAATGATACCAACATCAAGAAGATGAGAAAGACCTGGAGACAACTTGAAAGAGCAGCCCAGGACAGAGCACTCTGGCGGAATGTCGTTGGCGGCCTATGCTCCAGGAGGAACGATGGGTCAAGTAAGTCATATTTAAAACACTAATTTGTATTATTATTCTGTGTGAGTTTAATAAAAATTGACTTGACTTGACTTGATCGCCATGATTACAAACTGGAGAAAACGACCACCAAGAAATTACAAGTTTTGGAAGCAAATGTTTGCTTAACAAGCTCCGATTTCTCGGTAGCCGCTTTTAAATCATGATGAATTCTGGTGCTTTTCTTGTTTGCAAATTTGATTTTCCCGCCATATTTGACGATAAGCCGCGGCCGGCAAAAAAAGGTTTACGAGAAACCTGACGAATAGTGAGCCCTTCCGCGTTCTCAGCAACAGATTTTTGTAGTTCAGTTTCCTCCCACTTATCAGTTGACTCGCGGCATCATGATTTCTTGTGCACGGTGAGAATAAAGGTTATTGTGTCATTAAAAGGGTCTTGAAGAAATTCTTCCCTAACCTCCCATCATATCCAACACATAAGAACACTGGACGTTGCGTCATTTCATTTATTTTACAAGTATCTACATGACAAATTCCGACAAATATAGCCATCATGACTAATTTAAGTGCTCTGGCATGATGAATAATTTACACCAACATAAGAAGTCTTAAATGAGCTATGCTGCGATAGTTTGAACTAATTTTTACAAAGTTCAATAGGAAGGAACAAAATTTAAAGTTGGACAGGATAAAAAAAACAACAACAACAGAGAGTTAAATAAAAAGCCGTACAAAAAAAAAAACAAAAAAAAACAATTGCCAACGATGGAGAAAATTAAAAACGATTGTAAACAAAAAAACCTAAAAAGTTGAACCACATTTTCTCAAGATGCCCCAGTTCTGACATAGCTCTTTAACCTGACTCCGTTGGATAGCAAATAAATAACATATTTTACACATTTAAGATTGTACTGAAGTCTGAGGTGTCATACGGCTTTTATCACACCGTAGTCAAATTCTCCACCAGGGGGAGACAACCCCATATCAGCTCCCTGCTTCAGAGCTAATACGGACTTGTATCCAGCAGACAAGGCTGACATATGATGGAAGAAAGCTTCTTTTTCAACTTGAACACTAAATTTATTAATACCGTATTCCTTGAAAAGCGCGCTGACCTGGAGAAAGAGAGAAAATTAAATGATCAACCACTGAACCATTTGTGTTGAAACGTATGAATGCACAGTCAACAAAAATGTAATTTCCGAAGAGAGTTACTGCAAGAATGCTACATCCATCTGGCATAATCCCTAGAGGTAAAAACGGATTTTCAAAACTCAGGAGGGAAACCATTTGGCCTTTTTCTTGTATTGCAGAAATTAAGAAGACGGGTTTGACCATGAAACCAATCCAGTGATTACGGGAATGCAAGGCTAATAGATTTGCAAGCCCACCGAGTGCCACATACACACGTCACTGTAAACTAAAAAGACATTTCTGAGTTTGTTTAGTTGTTTGATGTTAGTTTTACTCTGATTTTTGCTTCATGCCGACCTGTCCTCTCTGAATTTATTAATAGCCCCGAACCTGTTGAATAATCCTCTGTTCATTTGCCGACGGAGCCACCTGTACGTGAATCACGCCAACTATTGAATCAGACGCGTGTCTCCAGAAATGAGGATCACGATAAGACAAAACACCGTCCAGTGATAAAATCTGCCGACAGTCAAAAACAACATCATTCGGATTAGTTACGATTGAGTTACAAGGAAACGAAATGTCATTTTTTTATCATTTAGAGCATTACGTTTACGTTGTACTTCAAACGAAGAAATCAAATGTCTTCTGAGTATTTAAAGAACTGTTTAAAGAATTATGGGAGAAGACCGGATTTTCCTATATGGTTTAACTCTTAATTTCTTCCATATCCACTCGCTCAAAAAAAAACACCATATGATCACTAAAAGGGAAGAACAAAGAAGACGTGGGATGAACGAACTTCCCATGATGTTACCTTTCTTAATCCAAACCAACTAGCATCTCAGTAAAACGTTGAACATTTCTAATTAGCAAACTTGCGCTTGTACCCTATTCTTATGAGAGGAGAGCGAAGGCACTGTGACTTCAAACTGTGTTATATCTAAGAACAAGAATCTCAAACCCCAACCCGCCCTTGAACCCGGAGTTTTTGACAGACAAACTTTCACATAACGTTCCACCTCGTAGCAGATGAAGAATGGTGCAATCTTCATATTAGACCCCTACCTTATTAAAAGCACTGCCTAGAGTTTTGTCCAAGTCTCCTGGTGTTCTTAGTAATAACACTTGCGAGGAATCCTGTAGGAGAGGAAGGACACTAAGGAAAATCAAAACAGCGATGAACAACGAACACAAAGGATCGGCGATGAAGAATCCAAATTGTTCAATGAGTACAGAGGACACTATGACTCCAACACTGCCCATGGTATCAGCAACAACATGAAGAAATACACCTGCGAAAGACAAATGTCCTGATCAGTTGAAAATAAACTTCCTATTTCTAACAGGTCAATGAGAATCAAATGCACTTCAGATAAAGGTTTCCTTTTCCTCCGCGGGAAAGAAGAACCCTTTAAAATTCGCCTCGCTTGCAACGTGTGGCTTTCCAGCTCAACTGGTGGCAGCATCCAACTAGTATCTGAGAGGCATGGTTTCAAATTCCGTCGAAGCCTGAATTGTTTTCAGACTTCCTCTCTGCAAAAGTTAAAATTGCATTTCACCAACGACGCTTTACTTGGTTTTCATTCACCAGTCAAATGAAATTTATTTCATTAAACATTGTGATCAGATGATGGTTTGTTCTAGAGTTCACAGATAACTCCAGTGGTGCATACAACTAATATCATTAGACTAACAACTTGTGACGCGGGCGGATTATCTCGAGCTAATGAGCAGAAATAAAAATTTTTGCCGGTGTATTCGCTGATAGCCTAGTTCCATGTTAGTACTGTAATTGTTGTCATTCTACCTTTTTTCTTTCTTTTTACTAATCGATCCGCCAAAACAGGAACTGCGAGGGCATATATTTACCGAACAACCAAGAAGTAAAAATTTCTCAATTTGCAGACGATACAACCATAATAACTAACAACACGGACTCTCTTAAATCGCATCTCCAAACAATTGAAGTATTCGGCACCGTCTCAGGCTTAAAGTTAAATAAGAAAAAGACTAAAGCAATGTGGCTGGGTACAATGAAACACAGTAATTCGAATATATTAGAATTCAAATGCACAAAGAACCCTATTAAAGTTCTAGGCACGTTTCTATCGTACAATCAAAATAAAACCATCGAAGAGAACTTTCTTAGCAGGATTCGAAAGATGAAAACTAAATTAAATCTATGGCTTTCCAGGAATTTGACGCTATACGGAAGATCATTATTAGCTAAAACGTTAGGAGTATCTCAGTTAGTCTATGCAGCAGCCATGCTGACTGTTCCACCTTTAATAATAAAAAAGGTTCAAACAGAGCTCTTTTCATTCTTGTGGAAAAACAAGAAAGACAACATAAGAAGAACGGTCATGTACCAAACTCTTGTGGAAGGAGGTCTCGATTTCGTAAATTTTTCTGTAGTAGTAAAATCGTTGCGCCTAGCGTGGATAAGCCGGTTATTAAGCAGCAGCACCGACTCGTGGAAAGCAAATCCAAATTATTATTTCAATACTTATGGAGGATTAAAATTCCTTCTTAAATGCAACTATAATGCCGCCTCCATAAATAGTGGTTTACCTACTTTCTATCGGGAGCTTTTACAATATTTTCAAGAGTTTAAAGATAAGACGAAAATATTTTCGTATGGCAAATTCCTGCTATGGAATAACGAGGAAATAACTATTGATAAAAATACGCTTTTCTGGAAATCTTGGTTTAAGAAGAACATCCTCTCTATACAAGATATCCTAAATGCGGATGGAAACTTTCTTACATTCCAACAATTTCAAAATAAGTTCAACATAAAAACAAATTATCTCCACTACTTCCAACTCATAGCAGCTATTCCAACTGACTTGAAGAAAAAAGCCAGGGAATGTGAAGCTCCCTTGCACGAGCTACTGAACACTACTACGATATCTTTGTTTTCCGGAAGCAATCTCGTAGATTTGGCACACATGCGCTGCAAACACTACTATAAAATACTTAACAAAATCCCCACAGTAGAACCAACTGGCATCAAAACCTGGAAAGTCAATTTTGCCGATACTCATAGAGAATGGAAAAACAAATTTTCTATTGTATATCGATCAACGAGAGACAACAAGTTAAGACAGTTTTCATTTAGATTATTGCATAGAATTATAGTAACCAAAAAAGAACTGCACAAGTTTCGTTTAACTGATGATTCAACTTGTACCTTTTGCACTAATTCAGATTCAATAGAGCATACTTTTCTGGATTGCTCCGTGACAAAATCTTTTTGTTATGAAGCGTTAAGGCGGTTTAACCGCGTAAACGAGACCGAAATTGAATTTTCTAAAGAGCAAATTACCTTTAATGAAATACCCGACTTTCATCAATTATCAGAATACCCAAGACGCAGACTACACTTATTTGTTATTCTTTTGAAACAGTATGTCCACAGTTGTAAGTGTCTTGAGAAAAAACCGATTTCGAAAGAATTCCAAAATAAAATGTTGAAGCAATGGCAAATAGAGAAATGTGCTCTTCACTAATTTTGCTTCTCCCCTTCGAAAAATCAATACTTTAAAAAGGAGGTAAAGACTCGAAGCGATATATCTATAGCTATACGTAAGCTCTACTGTAATAATGTAGATTGTAAGTAACTCGTAGGTGCCTTTTGATTGATATTCTGTAATTTTTATTCTTTTTACTTGTTTTTTCCTTTCTTTATTCCTCTATTCTGTATTGTACTGTATTGTTTTTTTTTCTTCTTAGTTGTATTACGTTTTTTGTATTAGCCAATGTAATGTAAATTGTATATGTATGTGTGTGCATTAAAAAAAAATTATTATAGGTTAATTGTAACATCAAAACGATAGCAGTTATGCTGATTCAAATCTACCCAAAATGATGGATGGAGATAGGCGACTCTACAAACTATTCAGTACCTTGTCAATATTTTCTGAGTCCAACGGTACAACAAATGTGGCAAAATGTGCTTCCATTTTTCGTAAAATGATACATACAGTATTGGATCTTACATCATTTTCACACGAAAAGTCTCACCTTGCATGTTTACACTGCGATCATGATGATCATCGTGGGCGTGCCCGTGTCCATGTCCATGACTGTGACCATGATGACCGTGACCTTGGTTACCGTGGCCATGGTGACTGTGACCGTGTGAACTGCTACCATGTGAGTGCGCATGTCTGAATGCAAATATACCGACCAAATTTACCACAAGTCCCCCAACAGAAACAACCTACAAATAAGAACACATTCATCAGTGAATTTGGTGAGGTCGTTCACAGACTGGGCCTGAAATTTTTATTGGTTGGTCTGATGGCGTCCCATAAATCCCATCTAATAGACCGGTATCCACGAAATTCGTAAAACAACTTCATGTTATGATGAACTGAGAAGACAGAGAACTTGGACTGACTAGTGACTTCAATGAGACCAAAACTGAGATCCACAATAGGCAAACTATCAGGATTCGGGTAACAATGTTCGGATAAGAAAATGAATATGAAATTAAAACTCGAGGCAACCAACCAAGCTGACCTTAACCACTAGGCAGCAAAAGGCAGAGAAATAAGCATCTCGAACTTTTCAGATTTTGTCCTAAACGTTTCTACAGTAGCAACCCTCGTTACTTTCAGCTTGAACAGTCCTACCCTATACTTCTTGAGTACGTCGCCAATATCAGAAAAGGGAAAAGTCAATGTACATGGGCTGTTTTAATTGAACAACATCGTCGTACAAAGGAAAACCATAACAATTCTTATCAACAGAAAGAGGCATTTTCGAAGTTCTCTATGTCAGGGTCTGCCTTTTAAAGGTAAGAATCTCCGTTTTCACGGACGAAAAAACCTCGTAGCATTTGTCCATTCCGTTATTTTCTACGGAATTCAAAACTTTCGGAAGGTCGTCATTTTCATAGTGGACCCTTATGAAAGACTTTCGCAAGAGTAAGTTAATTTAAAAATCAAACTTCGCTCTAATTGATTCAAATATGCTCTGAATACCCACAAAGCTGAAAAAAAAAACAACAATGACACTCCACTTGAACACTAACTGTACTTACTAATAATCTCTCAGTGTTAACTGTTGGAGGATCAAACAGGCGCTGAATTGCAGCAATGAAAACAAAGAAGGAGATTACCACCAAGAAAATACCATTTACAAAGCCTGATAGAATCTCCACACGGCCATAACTGTAAAGAGAGAGCTTGGGTTAGAATGATGCAATAAGCCTTATCAAACATAATTACGTATTTCACACAGGATGCTCTTTAAGAAGATCGGATGAAAGTGATAAAATACGATCATACGAGAAAACAAAGCTGGCGGACAAATTGATCCTTTATACAATAATATCAAAGTGCATATTCTCCAGACTGTTCCCTACATATTTCCTAAGGTGCCGACTAGGAGAATTTATTTAGCAATCAAGAGCCTTTTTAGCTGTTGATCATTTCCGTTATTCTCATGACCTGAGTGTGTGATGTGGGAATGACATTATAAGGAGAAATAAGATGCTAGGTCAAAGGTCAAATAAGATGCTAGGTCAAAGGTCAAATAAGCTGCTAGGTCAAAGGTCAAATAAGATGCTAGGTCAAAGGTCAAATAAGATGCTAGGTCAAAGGTCAAATAAGATGCTAGGTCAAAGGGTTCAAATGATCACTTTTTGAAAGACACAACAGGCAAGGACCCTTTGCTGTCACATGGATAGTACAGAACTAAACCTGTAGAATATGCAGCCAGGATGAAAAATAACAGCTCAAAAACCAAGACAGTGATGCATCTTGTACAGACCCATAAGAAAATGTCCTAGAAGCTTTCCACCTCGCCATGAGAGCTGCACAAAGTCCAATGACAAGAGCAGTGCAGTCAAACAGCATATGGAAACCATCTGATATCAGACCAAGGCTGTTGGTCCATGCTCCGTACAGCAGCTCTATTCCTGTGAACAGCTACAATGATGATAAAAAAAAATCACATGAGGGTGAAGAGTTGTTCATTGCAACAATGACACAAAAGAGGATCCCCCTAAAATAGACGAGATTGTACAGCTCAACGAGAAAAGTCAAATGAAAGAAATGAAACTTAAAAAATATTTTATTTTACAACCATGATAAAATAAATAATTAAACAAATAAAAATCATCATGGGATGAACATTTTAATTTAGAGAGGATGATCAAAAGAAAAACCCTCAAATCACAACGTTTTTGGAAATTTAAGACATTGTGTCAATTTTCTGCATTACAGAATTTATTTCTACATGATGCATGCACATCCAGTGAACCACACAGATTTCACCAACTATTAATAACTGAATCCATTACCTACCAAATTGAGACAAAGGAAGTAAAAAATCTGCCTGGATTCTGACTGCTCCACAATTTGTCTCAGAAGACTTTGTGCTGTTGTCAGTACTGATTGTGGTGTTTGGAAGTTGTAGATTGGTAGGCCACCAGTGGTGTAACCAATCAGATTTCCTTTTGTCATGCGAGGAGATGGCCTTGATAATAACCTTGAGGCTAGAAAAATATTCAGCAGTTAGCTCTACACTCAACAGTGTACTGAGATAATGGTTTGTTCTTATTAACCATGTGGTGTGTTATGTGGTGTGTTATGTGTTACGTGGTGCGTTATCTGGCGTGTTATGTGGTGTGTTATGTGGTGTGTTATGTGGTGTTATGTGGTGTGTTATGTGGCGTGTTATGTGGCGTGTTATGTGGCGTGTTATGTGGCGTGTTATGTGGCTTGTTATGTGGCGTGTTATGTGGTGTGTTATGTGGTGTGTTATGTGGTGTGTTATGTGGTGTGTTATGTGGTGTGTTATGTGGTGTGTTATGTGGTGTGTTATGTGGTGTGTTATGTGGTGTGTTATGTGGCATGTGGTAATTCATTTAATTTATGATAGGGATTGGTGACCATGGGAGGACTAGGGGAGAAAAACTGTTCTAAATTGGGCTGGTTTGGTTTAACCATTCATTTATAATTCTACAATTTAACTAGCTGTTCATGGATGAGCAATGATAACAATCTGAGGTGATATCAGACTCTTGTTCTCTGGATATGGATATAGAGCAAGAGCTTTGGAAAAGAAGATTTTGAGAGGAAGTGGGCCTGGGGCCAATATGATAAATCACTATTCCCCCTTCCCCACTCATATCACAATCTGTTCACTTCGCCTTCATGTTCATTGGAACATACCAGGAAAAGGCAAACTGAAATCAGTTAAATACTAACAAGAACAGCCAGACAAAATCATATGACAGCCAATAATCTGCTTCATGTACCACCCTAATGAAACTTCTAAACAAAAAGTTAAGTAACATTTATATAAAGGAAGAAAGAAAAACAGCAAACTTACCCAGCACAAAGAAGAAGGCAGCAAAAAGTGTTCCAGCTGATACTAGATGTGGTTCAGATTGTTTGCCATGGTGCCATTCATGCATGCTCCATACCCATGGTTTATCCCACAGCAATGCTATGATCACAGCTGATAAGAAGGAAGCTATGGAGCCTATCTTTCCTGTCTTGAGTGATTCCAGTTTTGCCACACAGAAAGACTCAATGTAGAAGTCAAAAATGAACACAAGGAAAATAACCACAGCCAGAGGAATTATAGCGTCCAGCCAGTCAACATCTGTTGTCTGTTTAGCCATGAGGGGAAAAAAATGTATTGCTTTCAGTAGTGTATGAAAGCAATTCTCATAGTAGGGTTCTTTACTGCAATGACTGCTTTCATACATTTCATGACACCGCAGTACACATACCAGTATAGTATGATTTTCCTACCTTCAAATTCAATGATTTCTCACTTCGATGGGTTTAATACATACCAACATAATGACTAGCTCCCAGTTAGCTTGTTAGCTCAGTTGGTAGAGCACTGCACCAGTATCACATAGGTCATGGGTTCAAATCCCATACAGGCCTAATTCTTTTCAGGCCTTATTTCAACATAAGTAGAGTTCTTTACTGTGAGGATCGCTTTCATACATTTCTTGACACTGCAGTACACATATATGACTTTCATACATTCCAATTCATTGTTTTTAATAGGGTCTACTGTGTGTCTAGTGGCAGTTTTTGGCTAATTATTGAAGGGTAGTGGTAAATAACAGGATGGAAGGTTAAGATAATAAGCATTGGGCAAGAAAAAGCATGCACCAATCAGTTTATTTTTCAGTGGCAAGAATATGACTGTCATAGTACTTTGAACAAGCTCCATATTTGATACAGAAGAAAACTAACAATAATAGAAAAAATGATGTTTAGGATTCTTTGGTGCCTACTTTTTCCCTCCCTTACCTGAATCCATTTATGGATTGAGTAAATATCACATACTTGCGTGAAATTTGATAAAAGAGCCAAAGGAAGAAGAAGCACAGTTGAAACACAACTTGAAAGAGCAGCCAGCCTTTTGGCACCTGGAAAATGATGAAATAAAAAAAACAGTTAAATTAAATGCAGACTGTATTTTCTAAGGCTTACCTAGTAGTCTATGCATAAGTGTAGCTATCATTATGGTGAAGTACTATTAAAAACATAGGAAAGCTGTCATCTTTCATTTCATAGCAGTTAGCTTCATTGTTGTTGGTTTTCAGTCAACTATACTTGGTGTTTTTTCCATTTACAGTGAAATTCCTCCCAGGGGTAGGGGGAGGGGGAGGGGAAGGGGAAGGGGGAGGGGGAGGGGGAGGGGAGAAGCAACATTGTCAATCAGCATCTTGATACCAAAATTTCTGCAAAGTTCAGCAAATTTCTGCACCATCACAATTGATGATGAAAAAGGCATGTGGATCAGATCTCAAAGTGAATATGCAAATTTGGCAATGAGTGAAGAGATCAAGATGAAAGTGAGCAAGAAATATTTCAGGAAAAAAGTTTTAATTAAAGCAGTTCTTAATTTGCCATTATAAGCATGTACAAAGCACATGCAGTGAAATTCATCGTGGTTGTATTGTTGTTTACTTGACTTTACAGCCAAAAAATTGCATAGCGTTAGGTTGAAAATTCTAAAAATGCAACAATTTGACATAAAATCTTCAATACTGTTCGAACATATTGTTGCTCACTCATCGTATTTATGGAATTGTCAAATTAGCCAAGCCTCGCTTGAAGTCCTAAAGTTTGGTTTCAATAATGTCATAAATGACTAAGTAGCAAAAGATATTAGTATTAACCATATGGTAAATTTCTTATTCTTGTTGTCTTGATGAATAATTGTACAAAGATTTAACTTGTCCTTTTTGCTGTGAAAAACTTTTTTCTGATAAATTTGGTTAAAAACAAGGATGCGTATTAGACATGGGCACGTATTATAGACGGGTAGATACGGTATGTAAAAAGGACAAAGTTTTCGTAACCATAGCCTATGCAATGCCAGTGTAAAAAAACAATTAATGCTTCACATTCAAAGGCAGAGGCACTCCTGATAAACTTACCTCCAATTTCAACTGCTAAGGTTCTTGAAACATTCTTGTGAGCAATTTTAAACAGAAGAACAAGAACTAAAAGAATCAGTCCACCCTGCAACAAGAAAAAAACATAAATAAACAAAAACAAAGCAGTACTTGAAATTACAATAAATTTTGGCAACATAAATTATCACTAAACCTTTTATCCTCAAAAAAAAATGTTCATTATTCTTATCATCAGCCATACATTTCTAATGTACAAGTAAGTTAAAAAATTGGGTCCAATCCAAGATTATCGCCAAGTTGAAATTCTTCATTCTTACTACCTGAGCCTCTGGTATTGTTCTAATACCATAGGGACTAATTACCTATAGGTGGCTTTTGGGAGAGAGAGATTAAACGCGTTACTTTCAAAACCATATTTCCACTCCTTCGCCTTAATTTGACTAAGATAAGAAAAGAAAAATTCAAGAGCAACAAATATATGTGTGGTTTTGACCACACATACATTTATTTAATTACTCTTAAGTTTTTAATTTTTTGGAATTTTTAGAATGTTTTAACACCCTAAGAATTCCAAAAGTGAAACAAAACAATTTCATTTGTTTTTTAAATAGCTCCTTCTGGCCCATATAGTTCATACCTTGTGGTCTGGTAAACCAAGCCAAGATAAAACTTGATAATACCAGTGAATCCACTGACTTTTATGGTGGCCCTCCGCTGATCACAAGTTAAGAAAACATCACTCCTAGATGTTAACCATTTTTAAAAATCAAACATCTTACTCTGACAATACACCAACACTGACTCTAAAATTAACAATTACTGACCAATAACTTAAAGTTTAGATACCAATAGATAATGAATTAGTTCATGTTTTATTTTAGATAGAAATAAAATATAAATTTCATACAAAGGGCTTGTAGTGGACAGCTACAGAAAAATTCTGCAAGGAAAACCTTCTATTCCCCAACCTCTTTGAGTCACACAAGCATTCCTTGGATAAGACAACTTGTTCTCTAATCTCTGTTTTATCTCAAGTTAAAAATTCACAACCTCTGAAAATCTTCAGTCATGACAAGAAAGTCATTTTATAAGTGAAGGCCAGTAACAACAATTATTGTTCTTATTTTGATTAGCATACATATCAAAACAACCTTATCTTGCAATGTTTTTGATATCAAAGCCATGCAAGTTATAGAGTTCAACAGGTTTTTCTGGACTGACTCATGTCAACCCATTCAGTCCTACACACATCAACTTTCATTACCATTTTCTAAAGGAGTCAATATTAGTTATAAACATCAGTATTTTGAAGTAAAGTTTTCTATATACAAGGATACGATGGCTCAAACTTGGAGAATCATTATCAAACAGCAGAAGACACAGAATTCCTAATAGAAACAGTACAGATCCTCGCACCTAACAACACAATCAAAATAAAATAACAAGTTAAAAAGTTCTTAGCTTATGGAAGCCTTCCAAACGATATTCTCTTTCACTATTTGTCTGTCTGTCTAGCCATTGGTATTTGACTGATCCAATGATTCATTCACTCGCTTGTTCATCGATTTATTCATTTAAAATATTTTTTGAAAATCTATAAAAATCTAACATCCCTTGATTCAAGGAGTTCTAAAGACATACAGGTTTCCAGTGTTCCAGAGAAGAGTATGTTATCTACACAAGCTCAACTTTCTTAAAGTGCACCTAAACCCAAAAATTTTTTTTCGCTTAACGAAATAAGACTAGTGTATTTTTTGGAGTATTTCTGTGCAAACATTTTTTTATTTGCTCAAATCTTCAATTGTCTGCGCCCAGTCAAAATACGGAATATCGGCCGCCATCTTGCCCCACAGCCGAGTTTAAAGAGGAATGGCTCTAGCGGGTAATGTGACGTCAAATCGAGAACACGAAAGTCTGCATTTCACACATTTTCGCTTGTTTAGGAAGGTTGTAGTCGATTTTGTCCGAAAATATGCCGACTAAGTGTGTTATAGGAGGATGTAGCAACGTGTGAAATTTGCAAGAGGGTATCACGCTTCATACATTCCTCATACAATACACCTGGTCGGCATATTTCGGACAATATCGACCACAACCTTCCCAAACAAGTGAAAATGTGTGAAAAGCAGACTTTCGTGTTCTCGATTTGATGTCACATTATCCACTAGAGCCATTCCTCTTTAAACTCGGTCGTGGGGCAAGATGGCGGCCGATTTTCCGTGTTTTGACTAGGCACCGAAAATTTAAGATTTAAGCAAATTAAAAAATTTTTGCACAGAAATACTCCTAAAAATAAGCTTATTTCGTTAAGCGAAAAAAAATGTTGGGGTTTAGGTGCACTTTAACCCATCAACTCCTGAGGGTCACTAACACTTAATTTCTCACCAACTTATCACTGCTGAATCAACCATGAAGCGCATGAGAATAAAGGAAATGATCCCAAACATGAAAAGCGCTAGATTTTTAACTAAATTCTCCCTTTCAGTTCCATGGGAAATGACTTATGTAGAACAGCATGGAGAATGTACAATTACATGCTGATGTTAGGGTGTAAAGGGTTCAGATATTAAAATCAGTCATTAAACATTTAATCCCTAGGTGTGAGTAGCATCTAATTCCTCTTTACAGAACTACCTCTGAATCAAACATTAAGATATGGAAAAGAAAGGAAATGATCATCAAGTAAACAAGATCTTGATTGTTACACAAATTCTCCTTATTACTATCATAGGATAGAAAAAGCGAACAGTAAGGAGAGTAAGCATATTGACATTAGGGTGTAAAGGTTGAAAACTATTGGAGTTTATAGTTCACCACTCAATTTTCTCTGATTCTTATTGATTTAAATTGATCACATGATGCAATACTGTTCATCCATGGAGAGACACTATCAGCCCATAGTGTTGGTCCACGGAAAACACACGGATGGATAGTGCCCGTCCACGGAAAATACCTGGATGGATAGTGCCCATCCGCGAAAAATACTCAAATGAATAGTACTCATCCATGAAAATTTTTGAATGGTTTGACAGCCGTGAAGTTAGGCAGATAAAAAAAAACAGTGACTTCCAATTCTGACAGGTATAACATTTTATTTAGCCAATGTATGGTTGCGAATTGTTGACATTTGTGACAGGCTGTATGCACGGAAGAAAATTTAGTGGTGAACAATAAAGACAATAGAGTGTTTATGTCTTGGAACTATGGGTCTAATAGTTGCCCCTTGGAAATTTGATGTTCTTAAAACTAGCATATTTGCCCTCGAAGCCTTGCTTCTCGGGCAAATATTTGTTTTAAGAACATCAAATTTCCGCGGGGCAACTATCAGCCAATAGTTCCTCAACAGAAACACTCTATTGTTTAAGTAGGTGTCAAGCATAGAAAGAGACAAAGGGTTATGGTCAATCTACATGTATGGAATTTACCTTTGATGGACCAGTACCACCAGAATGAAAAAGAACTCCTAATGCTGCTAACACCACAGCATCACTGTGTTCATAGAGTAAAACAGTTCTGTGCAAAACAAGAACAGATTGCAGTGAACTTACGTCTGACTCTGTGATAACTGTGAAGATGTTCCCTTTGTTATATGGCTTGTTTAAAATCTCTACTATAACAGATACATTCTGTATACCATTTTTCCCCTTACAGACTCTCACAGAACTACATTTATAATGATGTACTCTTGTACCCTTTCACTCCCAAGATCTCCTTAGTAATTCTCCTTACTGTCTGCCATACAGTTCTTATGATATTAGTTTGGAGAATTTTGTACTGGATCAACCTAAAATCCCCTAACTGATATTTTTCTTTATTCTCGTCACCTGTTTGGTAGATGTTGTATTGATATTGTAGGGAGAAATTCTGCCTTGGTCACTCATAGGAGTTACAGGGTTAACAACCCTTTGACCCGTAGGAGTAACTAGCATCTAATTTCTCCTTACAATATCACCCTGAAATCAAACATCAAGGTCACAAGAATAAAAGAAATGATCACCAACAGAAGAAGCTCCTGATTGTTACACAAATTCAAATTGTAAACACCTTGGGAAATGTATAGAGAATAGCAAGGAGTATATGTGTACAAGATGTTGAGGTTTCAAGGGTTAATCAGAACTAAAGTGTATAATTACTGTTAGTAGTTTAAATGGTTTACTACTCACCTTAATGCACCACAAAGGGTGAGTCCTTCAAGCCATATCAGACCTATTACAGTTGATACTAAACCATGTTTGCCAATCTTGTACCACTAAAAAAAATGATAACTGTACATTTTAATCATCTCTAGGAAGTTTCCATCAGAATTCCATCAATCTAAATTCAATGGAAAATAAAATTGTTTTACCGTCATCAAACAAGAAATGGCAAGTAGTTGTACCTGATTGGGGGTAATTTTCTTTCCTGATGACACAGGTCTTTGCAATATGACAAGGACAACAGTAGAGCTGAAAACAGGACAAACAAAAATTCAGTCACTTGAATAAAGTAACATCTGATGTCAAGTTAAAAAAAAATAATTTAAAAATAAAATGCTTGTGGTATCTTTAAAAAGGTACTTACCAAAGCCTAACAACAAATAAGAATTGAACAACATGGATGACTTTCAGCTGCTCATATGTAACAAATAAACCAAAGGCATGAAGAAATTTAGCAACCACCAGGGCTATTACATATGGTGTAGTCCTGCAAAAAACAATGTAAAAAAAATACTGTAAGAGTCAACCTTAAAATCTGTAATACCAATAAATACATCTTATTAGACATTTTGTTGTGTAGTATCGCTAAGTATTTTTACAAGTTGTGTCATATTCTGACAAGCCCATAATAAGTTATTTATTATCCAACATGCCAAATTGTTATTTCAGTGCACGAGAATTCTGCGGATATTTATTTACAGGGAGCGCATGACAGAAGTTTGTGAAGCAGAACGGAATTGACACACTGTCATGTTGCTGTTTCTATTTTCTTCAATAAATAATGAAATTTCAATATTGTCTGACTGCTTTTCTCTATTCAATTTATCTAATAAACTTGGATCAATATTTGCCAGCCATTCCGACTCTTTGTGGTCAGAAAAATAATTTAAATTATCAGCCAATTTTTTTTTGTAACTTCAATCCAATTCATTGCATATGTGATGCAAGAAAATCTGTCTAACTGGTTCTCTGGAGTACAAATACTGCGTGATATTTGTACTCATCTTGGGCATTATTTGTACTCTACAGATGTGTAGTTGGATAATAATAAGCCTTATTATCCAACTACACTCCACAGAGTACAAATAACGCCATGGACGAGTACAAATATCACACGTTATTTGTACTCCAGAGAACCAGTTAGACAGATTTTATTGCATTACACATGCAAACAATTGGATTGAAGTTATGAAAAAAGAAGTGGCAGACAATTTGAATTATATTTCTGACAATGAAGAGTTGAAATGGCTGGCAAATATAGATCCAAGTTTATTAGATTAATTGAACAAAGAAAAACAGCTAGACGACCAGGAATTTTTTTCATTTGTTGAAGAAAATAGAAATAGTAACACAACAACATGCCACTTCCGTTCTGCTTCACATACTTCAGTCACACACTCCCCATAAATAAATATCTGCTAAATTCACCCGCACTAAAATAACAATTCGGTGTGTTGGATAATAAATAACTTATTAAATTTTTTTTCTGTAGTATCGTTGAGTATTTTTACTTGTTAATTGTATATTGACTCGCCCTATGGGCTTGTCAAAATATGGCACAACTTGTCAAAATACTGAGTGATACTACACAACAAAATTCTAATAAGACATATTTATTGTATGCTTATGTGGAAATATCCAGTTTCCCCCTCTAGCCTCCCCTTCAAGGTGCAGAGCCATGAATTTTAATTAGAAAGTATTCCCAAGACACTGGAATGTTCAAAAGAATACCCACAACAAAATAACAAGAAAGCAGCAAAGATACATGAAAATTTTAGTGCAAACAAGGCTTTTGGTCAGTTTTCAGTATATCATATCATCACCTATAAGATCTATTGATGATGATGATGTTGATTGCAATAACAGTGATAGTAATGGCTAACAAAAGTGGGGTTCACCATACATTGAACAGTTCCATCTTCACACCCAGTTTCCCTAATTGACTTATTTTTACTCTCATTCAGTTCTTGCATAGTGTGTTGTGCTCTTTCTGGGCTTACCCTTGGTAATAAGGTTCTTTCATTAAAATTTCAGAATGATTTTAAGTCAAAATAAACCAGCTATATGAGCATCAGGGTAGTTTGTTGATGTGACGATATAGTTTGAAAAGCTTTTACTGACAGTAGAAGTTTTTGAAGAGACCATTAGGCCTTAGATTTCTCTGAAAAAGGCCTTGATACACTTAACAGTTAGAGTATACTGTAAAAATTGTCTTTTGTCCAAACTCAGTTGACGAGATATAACACCCATTACCAGTATGAGTACTTCTAATTGATTTTATTAGAACAGATCCTTTTTTTGATGGCAGGTAAATCAGAGCCAGAATACTTCCAATGGCACCTCTCTGGGTTTCTGCTCGATTTTTCCGAAACAAAATTAAACCTCAGTCACTTACAACTACACCGTCCCGTTCAGTTTTTTCGTTCGAATAGTAAACGAAAATATAAACATGGCTTGATGCAGAGTTCATTTGCACAGAAATAGATTTCTAAGCAGTTTGTATTCATCTCTTTCGTAGAAATTAAAGGTTATATTTATCTCAACACATTTGTCGTGCATATTCAGTTCACTGAGTTCAATTCGTTATTCTGAATTGGAGGCTTTCGACTCATAATTCCTATATTTACCAAGTAAGTTTATTTTAAAATATTTTGTATTGATTACGGTGTTTAAAGGCGATTTAATTATTGTGAAAGAAAATTTGATATTGAGAAACAGTTCAAACTATTAAACTTACACTGTGTATTGGCCAATCGGTCCCAGCTGACGCTTGTTAAAAAGCAAATGGTCGGAATACATCTCCACATCCTCCATTTTGAACGAAGCATGAGCTGGCAGCACAAATGATAGCAGCCGCTGACCTAACGCTCTCGCTCTTTTGCTTCACTTCACCCTTTATTTACACCCTCTAGACTACTAACATTAGTAGTTACATTCTCTAAACTGCTATCTTTACATTTCATATGGTATTGACAATGAGAATTTGCGTATGATGCACGATCCTCGCAGTCGAGGGCGCTATTTATGCAATAGCGAAAATCAGACCTGAAAAAAATCAGGCCTGTACGGGACTCGAACCACTGACCTCTGCGATACTAGTGCAGCGCTCTACCAATTGAGCTAACAAGCCAACTGGGAGCAGGCCGTTAAGTTGATTCGTAATATTCCCCTTTGGGTTAAAGGAAAATGTCACACTTGAAGGACCCTGTGAACTGGGATGAAAAGGATTCTGAGAATCTTTCTCATTCCAGATATCGAGGGTCATACACAAGGACAAATTGTGTGGAAATTGACATCTGTAAGTAATACCGAGGTACTTAATTGTTGACCTAACTCAGTGACTGTAAGAGCATGGTCATATTTTAAAAAATACCACAATTTTAAACTCGATAATGCCTTTGTCTTGCTACCGTTATCTTTCAAACCAGACTGAAGAGTCTCAGAGCCCTCAGAACCCAGATATTGGCTTGAGGTCTCAGAATGAGAGCTGATTTGTTTTAGACAGTATGCGCAGCTCGATAACTAAAAGCGGGCACAAATGCTGGTGGTCTTGATTCTTCTAGTATCTGCCACCATACACCAGATTTTTCCTTCACTACTTAACCGGACTCAAAAGAGTTCATATCTGGGCGGGTTGGCCAGCCAAGCCACCGTTTATTTAACGTCAAATCAATATGCTAACAGAAGTCGATTACAGTTGAAGTAAACTAAATGCACCAAAGCCGGACACGAAAACCACTAAAAACCAGCAGGTGGAAAAAACGGGGAACGTGTACCTCCAACCAAGGCAGCGGTGCTACCCCTGGGGTTTTAGGGTATGCTATGGATGACATGCATATTTTTACATAGTTACTTAAGGTACTATGTAAGTACTGCTCTAAATTTATACAAAAGACGAAAACGAAAAGCTACACACGGTGAAGGCTGACCGTAGAATGCCTTGCCCTACTAACGACGCCTACTTACAAACCACGATCCCATAACTCTCTGCATACCTCACAGCCACCCCCAGTCCTCCGATACGTGCCAGCAAAATATTAATTTCTGCTAATTAGGATTACCACAAATTACATTTTCTGCGCATTCTCTTTTATTATCACGATCCTTTAAATCTTATTTGAAAAACAATGGGGAATACAGTTCATTTCAGATCTTGTGTGCGACCCATTGACCCGTGCCACGCCAGGTGATTTTTAGACAGACTACCCTCTTCCCCATTCCGAGAACGCAAACCAAGCCAGAATGATACCGAACCATGGTACAATTGGCGCAATTTTCAGTCGAGTGTCGAAGGTAATGCGACATCCCTTTGCATGGCTTTTCTTCTCTGAGCTGTGTGCTAGTTCCAGAGATCCTGCGCCTCTTTTTTAACCAAATCAGATTTAAAACTTAAACCAATCGCGAATAGATCACTCATTTTCCCACGTGAGGAGAAAACTAATTTTTAGTGGTTATGTCACTGTTAGGGTCGCTGGTGATTTTGGTGCTTTTTTTTTTTTTTTTCGCTTCTCGAAAACTCTGATAATGCTTAATTGAGATCTACCTTTTCTACTCCGTCGCTTGGAGGATCATTCTCCTTGTCATGTTTCCCTAAAACACGGTTCGTGATTTCACCAACAGTGAAAAATGCTTGCTAAACTGTCACGAAAAGCATAATCGCAATTATTAAAAACTGGATCAGTGGATAATGCAATTCAAGACTTTTTATTGACATAGCCATTATGGTATATGAGCCAATATACCATAATCTACAAATATGGTAAGCGTACGCGTCAGTTTAAAATCAAAAGGGAGCTAAAAAATCCGGTTTCTCCTCACAAAATAATAATTTCTTGAGGGCGTTTTTAATAACACAATTATTCCACTCGCGCTCATTGGGTATGAGATGATTATAGCCAAGTCGGCGCTACGCGCCTCGTTGGCTATCTATCATCTCATATCCAACGCGCGCTCGTGGAATAATTGTTAATTATTAAAAACTAGATCATTGGATAACGCAATTCAAGACTTTTTATTGACCTAGCCATTATGGTATATCAGCCAATATACCATAATCTACAAATATGGTAAGCGTACGTGTCAGCTTAAAATTAAAAGGGAGCTACAAATTTAATAAAATTTAATTTAATTCAACGTTTTTAATAAAACAATTATTCCACTCGCGCTTGTTGGATATGAGATGATTATAGCCAACTCGGCGCTACGCGCCTCGTTGGCTATCTATCATCTCATATCCAACGCGCGCTCGTGGAATAATTGTTAAATAGCCTTGAGAAAGATTTGAATGATGTGTCCGCGTTAACTGACGTCACAGAGGCAAATCAAATAAACAGAAGTAACTGATGCTGCGCGCGCGGTTTTCTGATTGTTAATCAGTGAAAGTTGAATTTCGGTGGTAGTTAAAACTGTTACTGAGTTGACTTAAAAAAATAACCAATCACATGAAAATAAACAGTCACTTCAACTTCGGTCTATATTACACACCTCTTTCTAAAAAGCGGTCATTGATCAAATCCTCTAAATTCACCTATCATAGGAACTGTTAATAGAAAAAAAGGGGTTTCTAAAGAAACTGTGTTGCTGTGTCGGTGGGGGTACAACAAGATAATGTGATTTTATAAACTGAATAGATAATGTAAATTGGCCACCGCAACGTTTCGAGCGTTAGGCTTCGTCTGAGCGAATAGAGGAAATGTGGGTTGTGTGTGAAATGAAGTTACGCTATTGGTGGGAACAAGGTAACGAGAAAACGAGATCAATTAGTTGAATAAAAAGCCTTCGTTGATACCGTGGAAATTAAGAGTGCCGATTTGAAACATACATTTTTGTTCAGGAGTTTTGCAGCTTCCTGAACTACCTAGATGTAGGGAGAGGGCGGCAGACAGTCATATGCTGCTTAGAATGATTTGGGAGATTAAAGTGTTCAGCGATTGATTTGACTATAAATAGCCTTTTACAGATTTCTAACAAGTCAGAGATCTGGTGCCGAATAAAGGCCCGAGAACGAGGCTTAGTCGACGGGACGAGAAATGTAAAACCAGGGTAATGAAATATAAATGCTTACAGGAATAAAAAAAAAAGCACCGAGCAAAGATCTCCGCTCGGAATTCAACGTGTGCGAGGTAAAATTATTTGCCGGAGAGTGAGGTATTCACGATGGCGGCAATGAAGCAGAGAATGACTAGCTGACTGTGCCGAAGACCACAAAAAGCTGTTGGATCAGACATTACAGACAATTGTGGGCGGAAACAAGTTTTAGCACAGGAAGAACAAACCGTAGGGTTGAAAAAACACTTCACTAATTGCACTAGCATTATTTTAACTATTTCCGGAGTTATGTTCTTTTGGAATGAAATGGAATATGAAAGTTGTTTATACTGAAGTAACTTCAGGGTTAGAATGATCACAACAAAGCAGCGTTAAAAGCGATATACTTATTAGTGTAAGCTAGTTCTATGCTTTCATTGCGTGTTTGATACTTCAGTCAATCATTGGTACTGTTTGGTATTAGCAATAAAAAGGGAAATTTTTAAGATATACAAGATATTTGTGACTGTTCCGGAAGCTTACATCAATCAAATGAAACGCAAGTGAGATTTTCCATTCATATACTAGAGGATGGAGTGTTCGTCTCGATTTATAATGCGTCTTGTACCCGCTCGTCTTTATACTGAAAGAGGTATAATCAGACGAACTACAAATGTTTGTACAAGTTTGTCCAGACGGATAATGCGTCTTTAGTTTGGAAAAGGCCATTGAATGGCGAAATAAATTTCTTGAGGGCAGCAATTTATCTATCTGTAAATGAGCTGAAAAGGATGTTGTCTTGTCTTCCGTTCTCTAGCTAATGTGGTGATGGATTCTCTTACACAGTGCCATGTGTACTACATTAGTCTTTTTCCAGTATCAGATCAGCGCGGCTTACCACATTCTTTATATAGTTTTTGCTAACTATCAGGCGCACGTTCGTACTTCAGGCAAGCAAGGCTACAACTTATCTTGACATCAAACGTTCCGTTTTCACGCGCTTACATTAATCACAAACTTGCTCGCATACTGAAATGAAATCCGTCATAAAATGTAAATGAGAGTCACTGCGTTAAAATGTAACATCTTTACTTGATCTTGTGGTGCGGAGTCTTCCAGATTCTTCCGTGTTCAAACCCCTCACTATGATAATCCGTGTTTATAAAACATGTTTGCCGAGTAATTCTCGTGTAGTACATTGTTAATTTTCACACTTCAGGACATTCATTAAATGCACATTACCTTGAACTTGCTCTCACAAGCAGTCTGAATGTACAATTATCTGATAAACCCCAAAAAACGGGCAACAGACTTGCCGTCAAGATTAAACTTCGTCAATGTTAATTATTTGGTCAGAATTTTGAAAAACCCAGGCAGATGTTCCAACAATCGTCCCGCTTAATTCGTGATTAAAATCACAATCAGCCTGAACTCAGAAACATTTCAAATTAGCTTTAAATGGTTTCAGGGGCAGGTATTGTGAAATAAATTTCTAACTGTTTCACAGAATGTTTGATCGCTACCTCCTCAAATTGGCCTTTCAAAACTGTCGAAAAAGCTTCGATCGTTCAAAAGCCCTCGTTGAGTTTAGTCTTTTCTCCTCCTTACGTCAGAAGTTGTGATTGGCTAAGAGGTGATAAAGATCAATTGATTATAACAGTAAGTGACAGGTGCCAGTCGTACGACAGATGACCTCCGCAACTAACCAAACATCCGTTGCCGTTAATAATAAATAGCCAGAGTTTTCCGTCGACTCTCGGTCAGATTTCTTTCACGAAAAAGTTGGGAGCGATGCGATGTTTCGAGTTGTACGGGCTTTGGGCCTCGCCAAGATCATAATATATGTCTTCGTCGCAGCGTGGCCCAAACAGAACAGCGTTCACGCCCAGAAGCTCGGAAACAACAGAGAAAAAGTCTACACCAACGGATGGGCGATACAGGTGGAGGGTGGAATTGAGGTTGCCAAACGAATTGCTCGTTCTCATGGATTTGACAAAGTTGAACCAGTAAGTACCAAGTAAAGAATGGATTTCACGGGGTTCTTTTCACTGCATGTTATTGCAGGATTTACAAGTACTTGCCGGTCGTTTTTAATATAAATTTGTAGTATTATGTGTTTTTTTTGCCTGCCTGGCTCTCAAACACTGGCCACCGGGCGGCAGGTCAGACAACGAACTCGGTCAACAACAAATCTCGATATTTTCCCAATCGCCGTGAAGTTGTTCAGCACAGAACTTTGTCCGTCCTTATCTCACTTTGTTCTCTCTGTACCGGCACTTTTCAGGGAAATCCGGTGCTGTAAATCAACAAATAAATCGTCAAAGTTTTTACACCCTACAAAGCCGATATTAAATATTATGAGCTGGTTGATTACGGAGCGATGTTTCCCTCTTTAGCAACGAATGCAACCACATGTTTGAAACACCTTTTCGCCTATATATTAACAACTGATTCAATTCATTATCTTAACAACTCTGAAGTGATTCAACACCTTCCTCTAGATGCAAAATTTAGAAAGAAACGAGGATTTTTTCAGGTGGAAGCTCTTTTTCTTATGTGAACTCTGCCGGTGACTTCATTACCAAACTTCGACCTACATTCTTGACACTGATTCATCTTCAAGTCTTGACTAGTGCTACCTTGGTGCGAAAAAAATAAAAGTTTTCAAATGCCATTCTTCAACGAGACACTCCCCACGATCCACTGATTTTATCAAAACAGCTGAACATTTTTTAAGAACGTAAATTTCGCCATTGTCTTTATTGTCAAACTCCGGAAAGCTGTAAAAACATTCTGCTACAATTCGGATCTAATGTCCAACCTAAACGTCTAAAATAGAGGTTTATATTGATTTATTTTATTTTTATGACTTCTGCCGGTTGAAAATTACAAAAATAAACTATTGTTAAAGTCTACTTATTATTCTAAAAGGAACACCAACAGTCCTGGGTATTCATAACAACCAACAGGAAATTGATAGTTAATCATCGAAAAATCCACTTACTGAAACTATAGTACATTGGAAGACATTCTTTTCAAAGTTAGCAACTGCAGCCTGGCAATGAGTCAGTAAATTTTTCATGTCCCTGATAAAATGTTCTGAAGTAGTAATCATTGAGATTAGTTAAATAAATGTCTCAGTTTGACATTCCGTCTACATAAAATTTTTTCTTAAGTTCACCAAAAATTATTCGATGCACTAGGAAAGAAGTGACATCTGTTCATTTATTTATCCGTATCAATTCATCATTTGCAGATTGGTACTTTGGAGGGCTTCTATCATCTGGAACATGCAGAGTTGCCGCATCGCTCCCGCAGGAGTGCAAATGAGAGGACAGAACGACTTACTCAGGATCCGAAGGTAAGATTCACCATTCGCCATGCCCTAAAACATGCTTTACGAAAACTAAGACTTTCTTTCTTGTTCAGTACCATCACCGTTTTTTTCTTTTTAAATGGCTCAGAAAATAAAGGTCTGAAGCGGATTTACTTTTTACACCTAAAGGAAATTTGAAAAAGTATTGTTGCTTAAACTAAAAAAAAACTTTATGATTGATTTACTGCATTAGCCAGTAAAGTAAGAATCAGTCAGTTTCGGAGTTGAAATGTGCATTCGCAGTGAGGTTTAATCATGACCAAAGTGATACCATGACTCAGCCCAGGTTTTCATAACAATTATAATTTGGTTTACAGGTAATCTGGGCGGAACAACAACACGAGAAAATCCGCGTCAAAAGAGGTCACTTTCACGACCGAATGGTTGCCAGAGGGATCCTGCCTCGATTTACAGACCCTTTATGGGATGGACAGTGGTATCTGGTGAGTTATTTTGACTCAAATCGATTTTTATCAGTTCACAGGGAGGAAATCTTTTACGGCCGGAAGAAATTTCCAGGGAACAGTTGGAGATATTTTGTTAACTAAATATTTGGCGACAAAATAGGGAATTTTTCATGAATAGATCGAGAGATTAAAGAAAGATTAAGCTTCTCGCCTCTCTTTTGGATTGTGTCATGTTTCATAGTTTCCACTTTTTCCCCCACAATCCTCTTGAGAAATCTGGTATCAAACATGTGACGTAATCACAAGATAATTTAGTTTAAACTGAGTTGATAAAACTGTGAAGAGTTTCTTAAGTCGCTGTTGAACCGTTAGCCCTAACACTCGAAACCTAAGCCTTAGAAATTCTTTACGGTGGCCAATTTTCATTATCAACTCAGTTGATAATACCAAATTATTTGGTAATGCCCTCACCGACGCAGCACTGCAGTTTCTATAGAAACTTACCCCGGCCTTTATTCATGTGACGTAATACGTTCCGAAATGGCGCGCTGTGGGAAACAGAAACATCAAAATGATATTTGTTTCCAATTTCTCTTGATGTGTAGTACTCATTTTCCATCCATTTTAAAAAAATTTGCTTTGATCTCAATCAACCTTTATTAGTAACCCAAACGAGGTTGAAACTGCTTCTTCGCTGTGACTCAGTTCAACTACATGGGCCTCGTCCAAAATCCTCAGGGGATTTGCGTGAATTTTACCAATGAATAGGAACTATATTTAGATAGCTAAGTCACATATGCATGCAGCTTTTTTCCCATTCAAGATTCTGGAGAGATAAATTTACCAGAACGTAAATACTTCACTCCCAGCTGATCCCCTCTTCAAATCAGAGAGATTGCCTGAGTTGGACTGAGTCGCAGACAAAACTTATATTTCTTAAAGACCGGTAAAACCATTTGACTTAGATCTTAAACAGATCAATTTATCTTTATCGGACAGGATGACAAAAGAGCAGATCTGGATTTAGATGTACATGTTCTCCCCGTTTGGAATCAAGGGATCACAGGAAAAGGTGTTGTCGTAACAATTCTGGATGATGGTACGTAGACTTTTCCTTCATTTAACTTCATAATGCTATTTAATTTTAACTCCGAATAAGCGCCACACCTCAATCTACTCGGTGTTCCCTTTTGTAAGTGCAATTTCCGTGTGCACGAGTCCGATGAGGATCGTGTTTGTTGTCACAAAATAGTTTTAAAACAGCCGTCTTGAAGCTTTTGCCTGAAGCAGGCAGTGAACGCAAAACAGGCCCGATTAAGAGTGAAATGATATACTGCGATCATTTTTCGATGGACTTACTCAATGTTACAGTCACTGATAAGTTTTTTAATAAGTTTTTTTTTTAAAGTTTGTTTCCTTTTGTTCACCACACTTCAGGTATTGAACACAATCATACGGACCTCATCAGAAACTACGTAAGTGAAAATCGCCGGTTTTATGCTGATAGCAAACTGCATGCATAGTTTAAAAGCTCTAATTGCAGATTTTCGTGTTCGGAATGTGTACTTCTATGAATAATTGCCGTCAATTTGATCTCCACAGGATCCACAGGCCAGTTGGGATGTAAATGGAGAAGATGGTGACCCATTTCCTCGTTATGATGCCACTAATGAAAATAAGTAAGTCATTTCTAACTTTACTCATAATCATTGTATGACTTACAAATTGTTATCGACAGTCTGCTTAAAACCTGAAGGGACGGCAGATGCCATTATGTTGACTATTGGACGATACATACTAGACTCCTAAATACTTGTTTTAATCAAAGATGTGGTTTGTTTATTTGTTTTATTTTTTGCAGACACGGCACCCGCTGTGCAGGGGAAGTTGCGGCTCAAGCAAACAACACCATCTGTGGAGTAGGCGTGGCTTACAATGCTAAGATAGGAGGTGAAAAAAGTCGGGTTTATTGGTTAAGCTTACCTTTTTGCCTTCGTAGCTTTTTATTAGGGAAGCCCAGTTTCTTTATCAATGCAAAGGGCTGAGATATGCTTAGTATAATATAAGAAAGTAAGGAAAAGAACTCTTCCTGATGATCTACAAATGGTTTCAGTGTTTCGGTGACATTTTCGTTATCATATTGTAAGTAATTTAGCCATCTAACATAGTGTGAATATATTTTTACAGGAGTGCGCATGCTTGACGGCCGAGTGACTGACAAAGTAGAAGCCGCGTCATTAAGTCTTAATCCCCAGTTCATTGACATCTACTCTGCAAGTTGGGGGCCTAGCGATGACGGAGCCACTGTGGAGGGACCTGGGACTCTGGCTGCTGCTGCATTTGAAAATGGTATCACAAAGGTATTGTGCACCACCATCACATTCTCTTGGTATTACAATATAGCTCCTCAAAATAACCACGGTAATCATGGACCATAATAAATGTCTTTAAAAATAAAAAATCATCAATCTCACAATCTTCTTATGTCTCACCCCAAAAGCCCATAATGTGGCTTTTCCTTCTAATTTCGTCTCTATTATAACAAATAGTCATACATTATATACGAATTGGGTCTCAACTAGCTACAAACTCTGCAGAATCTCGCAACCAACTACTCATAGCATCAACGGTTAATTTGGTTGCCAAGAAGAACAAACGTTTTACTTTCTGATGTACAATTACGAGGCACAGAGTGAATGTGAATTGTCAAGGCTCACTAGAGCTTCATATCACCGAGCCTTTACTAGACCAGAGTGCATCAGCGACACATGTAGATACGACTTTGTGAGATATGAGCGCTGATTATTCGACTAATATGTTTGTTTGTGACTTGATTTAGGGTCGCGGTGGACTGGGCTCCATTTTTGTGTGGGCATCAGGCAATGGAGGTCGGCACGAGGATAGTTGTAACTGTGATGGTTACACAGACAGTATCTACACCTTGTCAATCAGCTCTGCCTCCGATCACGGCGAGTCACCCTGGTATTCAGAAAGCTGTTCATCTACACTTGCGACAACATTCAGTAGCGGAGCACACGGCGAGAAACGAATTGTAAGTATATAAAATTTTACAGTAAATAGTTCGTACCCGAGGGGAACATGTGATAGTGTAATATGATCGTCCTGAGTCTGATCGTCCTGAGAAGAACTGTTGTCGGTAGTGGCGACTCGACAACCTGAGCGGAAGTCATCCGTCCAGAGTCAAACGAATAGTTGTCGTCAGTCGAATGTTCTTAGTCCGGTTCCATATCCGTGTCGCCCACAAAGCTATGACCACTTTACGTCAGCTGCTAACAAACGTCAAAGACAAGGACGAACCGAGGAACGGACAGGGAGCTTTTTATAACATCAATTGCTCCGACTGCCACGCTTTCTACATCGGAGAAGCTAGCAGAAACCTCACAAATTAAAAAGACTGACTGAACACAAACGGGCAATTTAATTTAATAATAAGTTCTTATATAGCGCATTAAAATTGAACTCTATGCAACGAGGAAAGGTGATGTCACCAGTCACATTGCTGAACATCATCGACTTACGAACAACACTATTGACCGCTGGGACTCTGCGCAATGCCTAACCTACAAAACTAATTACTTTCAACGACTGACTCCGGAAACATGGTTTACTAACTAAGAACTGAATCCCCTCAACAGGTGTCGGCTACTGCCACCACCATAAAATCGACTCATTCATGATATTAACATTGCAAACGAACCGAATAGAACGACCTAAATTTACCAACGGATCGAAACGACCAATGACGACCGACTTACGCCTCTTGAGTCTTGCAGCCAATAAAATTACGGCAAAACTGACTAATCAGCTTCTACGAACCGGACTTAAAACATTCGACTAACAACAACTATCGAGTTCAGCTAAGGTTGTCTAAAAGTCAGTCACCAGGACAGACTACAGTCCTTCTCAGAACTACACTCTCCCGGACGATCAGACTACACTATCATCTAGCAAGTTTGTAAACTCCCATACGGGGTTTTCCAATAAAGTGCGCGCGTCAAAACTGTGTCATTTTAGTATGAAAGGCTACTGGCCGAGGTAGATCATACTTCAGTGAGATTGTGGAAGAATGGAAATCTAATCTTTAAAAAAAACTTCTGTTGGCTTAGCTCTCTCCGGTCTGCTGGGCTGACTGTTTGTCGATCGTAAACGGTAGAATGACTCAGTTCTCCTTTCATAATTTAATCCAATTATAATAAAAAGGTCTCAAGGGCTGATTCAAACAGGAGGTAAAAGGAGCGATAGGTTGCAAAAACAGAGCCATAACAGTCAAACCATGCTAATTAGGAGACTCCAGACCCTCGATGGCTTTTCAATTTCATTTTCAGGTCACAACAGATTTACATAACGAATGTACAGAAAGACACACGGGAACTTCTGCATCGGCTCCATTGGCTGCAGGAATCATAGCTCTTGCCCTGGAAGTCAAGTAAGGTTTATTACACTTTGCTAGCTAGTTTCGCGGCCTTTAAATCTCATACTGATGGGGAAGATGGATTCAGCGATAAGTGGCGAGGGAAATTCTTCAATTTATAATGACTGCACTGGTGGTTTCGTTGGATCGTTTGGAAAAACAGCTTGATTCTAATTGGTAGTTTATACAGCCAAATATGCGCGTTCAGTCCAATATTTCAATACAATCCCATAGCCACACTACATCCTGTCGAAGACGCACTAAGAGAGGCTTAGTCCGTTTAAACAGAAGAGAGCCTTGAAATGACAGCTTGCAAGAACAGACAAACACCAACTAGCCTTAGGGTTAGTGACAGAAGCGCAAAGGTTAAGAATGGAAAACATTTAGTATCAAATGGTGAATCAAGATTTCATCTTGTGTGCTCTATTATTGTCTCACCCATAAAGAGTAGAGCTGTCGGTCTACCACGAGATTCTCCGTCTGTCGCTGTAATCCTTCCGTTTTTTACAAATACATGTAACAACATTTTAGAAGAGTTTCAACCAAAAGTGCTTAAACGACAGAAAACCTTGCACAAATCTTACTTTGTTATATTTTTGCCACAGTCCTCGCCTGACGTGGCGTGATGTGCAGCATATCGTGGTGTGGACATCAAACTGGGAACCACTGAAGCACGATCAGGACTGGAGCGCTAATGGGGTCGGATTACACGTCAACAGGAAGTTTGGTTTCGGACTGTTAGTTGCTGCAAAGATTGTTGAATTAGCTAAACCTAACACGTTTAAAACTGTACCTGAGAAGACCATTTGTAGGGGACAAATCAATCAGGACCGCAAGTAAGTTTTTGCTGGATTCCTGTGAACAAAAGCACGGAGCGATTAATTTTGCTTAGACAGAAGTAGCAAATGAAATTACTAAACACGAGTGATAATACCTCACTGAACAATTTTGATTTGCTAGGGAATGTTTAATGACAAAAGCAGCCAATAGATGACTTCAGTGAAAAAGCGAACGATACTGCATAGAACAATCAATCTAAAACAGAATTCAAAATTCAAAAACCTGTGTAGAGCAATAACTTACGACGTTTGATAACGCAGTATTCCGTACCCTTTTAGACCTATCAAATTCAACGAGCCATTGAAGATAACAATGCATTCGAATGGATGCTCAGGAACTGCTGCTGAGATTCGCTACCTTGAACACGTGCAACTCATGTTAAGCTTGGACTATACACGGCGAGGAGACCTAGTTGTGTACTTGACATCTCCCATGGGAACTAAATCTTGCTTGCTGTCCCCAAGAAAAGAGGACATCTCAGATGAAGGTTTTACAAAGTGGCCCTTCATGACAACGCACTCATGGGGCGAGGACCCACGAGGAACTTGGACCTTAGAGATAAAGGACCTTGGAGATAACAGACCAAATCATGGCCTTCTAACAGAGTGGCAGCTTATTATACATGGAACTAGACAAAAACCTAATCACCAACCTATAGAACATCCTGACAAACCACGTGACTCGGTTCCAGTGCCCGAATCACCGGCGCCACCACAGTTTCACCAAACAGTTCCTAGCGGACCGACTTACACGTTTGCTTCCTCTCAACCTACTCCTGTGAAATATATCGCACCTCAAGTGATAACCTACACAACTTCTCCAGCTCCAAACCCCTCCGTCCTGACAATTGCTCCCCAGTCTGTAGTTCCACTACATCAAGAACTAAAAACACCCAGTGATCAATTTACGTCGAACAATAAAGTAGGAGAAACAAAAAACACCTTCACTCCAGACCAGCAAGCTAACATAAATCCTCAACTATCATCTAAGGGAGCTCTTTTCTCACCTATACAACCTCTTCACAGCAACTATGTTCCAGCTAACTACCAACAGAATCAAATAGCTAATTACTATCACTATGCAGTAGCTCCTGCAAATCCAAGAGGTTATGTTACGCAACTGAATAACCCTGCAGTAGTGCAAACTAACGACCAACTGGCTTATCAACCAGCGGCTTGGAGACAGACCACACTATATCGTAATCCTTTACAATACAATGTCTATGGTAATTACCTTCGAACTTTTGGTAGACGAGGTGCTGGCAAATCTTATGTAGAATATCTTAAAACTAAGAAGAACAAGTTAAAGAAAGAAAGTTAATTAAATTGTGGGAATATTTTTTTATGAATCTTATTTACGCGTGTAAAATACATGGTACAAGTGTTTGGAATGAGGCAGAGTTTAATTTAGCTGAATTTTTGTTTATATATAAATGTTGCTCAGCGCGAGTAACGATGGGTAAATAATAGTCAAGCTGCGAGAATATGTATCTGGATGAACCAAAGCGGCAAAACGGGCGAGGTAAAAAGAGGTGGAGCATAAATTAGATAATTCAAATTGATGGATGAAAATATCGTCAATAGGATCAAACTGTCTTGAAGTTTGAGGTAATGTTTATTCTTTAATGGAAAAATGCCAATCTATAGAAAGGAAGATTTCTTGACGAGGCAAAATTCCCTACCTCTCTGTCTATAAAGTGTTGTATGAGAAGCAGCACAATTTAAATTGATATCTTGAAATCCGGTTTCTCTAGTTCAGCTGGCTGGGCGAGAAACTGTGCAAACTGGAGAAAAATTCAAAAGATTTGCACCTTTCCTGCATTCTTAGTTATTGTTTAAAGAGTTTTCTTCGAGTTTCCGGAGATGCTCAAAACAAATATTTAAGAGCTGAAGAATAAACATTTCCCTTCATCTTCCTATTTGGCTTAAACACGAGACTGTAAGGATGGGTCAATATATATTCAATACAAGCTAGCGTGGATCCGGAAATACCGTCATTGGCAAGAATTATCAATGCCTTACGACACTTCACGTAACCTGACCAGTGTTCCTTACTACACTATGCCTCACCCGGAACCTGCGTTCTAAGAGCGCAGTCGTGTGTAGTTTCTTCGATGTCAGTGGTGTGTTGGCGAGTGCTGTGTTAAAGGATAATGAACACTGGACGGTTAGGGTATCAATCTTCGACCTGTGTTTGTTTGTGCTGCTGATGCAGATAACAATCAATATTCACAGTGCGAGACAACCTTGTGATTGCTCAGGAAAGATCGTGTGACATGTTATTACACTAAATGACGTCACAGGGTCCACAAACTTTCTTTAAAAAGACAGTATGGGCCTGTTTTTATAAACCAGTGCGAACCTTTACACCAGTATGATTCTCAGCACAGCTTCTCTCAAAGGATTTGGGATGAGTGCAGTGGCTCTAGCGAAGCGTGTGCTTTGAATACAGACCTCAGTTGTGAATGTTACTATAAGCTATTCGAGTGATACTATATAATTGCCACTAGTGAGTGCGACTCAGAGTCATTATTCCTCTTCCTTAAGTAACTGAACCCAAAGGCCTCATATTCAAATTTATTTAATTGCATGGGTCACATGCATAGGTGATTTATTCTCAAAATTTTAATAGAATCTTATAAAATTTAGGACCAAGGATAGCTAAGGTAAATGGCACAAGTAACACTATGAAGTTAAAAGTGGATTGCCAGTCGTCTTAAATAGCCAGAAGAGGCTATGTTGCAAGGTGAAGTTCTTAACGTCTGAAGATAGGAAGAAATAGAATTGCTGCCTACCAAGTTGAATAATGAATGTTTTGGCTAACGCTAATCAGATCCAATCCGGTGTAGTGGGTTTGATTACGTACTTGAGATGATTGCTCAACACGATTGTCTATGTAAATACAGTTAATTAGGCTGTGGTAGGTCAACTAAGTTTACAATGCAGTAGCCTAATCTGTACCAGTGCTTACTGGCACGGGTTTGTGACGAAGACTAAAAAAAAAAAAAATCAACCAAGGAATAGCTGTCCTTTGGTGAAGTATTAAATGTTAGGGTTTGAAAATAAAAGGGTGTTCTTGCACAGTTTGTACGCTGTCTCAAGCCAGAGAGCATTATTAATGACCCAGTCCTTTAGGTGCTATTCATACTTTCAGGAGGCACCGAACACTAATTAACAAATGGTAAACACCACAGCGTACACTATTGAGTTATGGATGCACGCGGGAGGTTGCTAAGCACGAAAGAAGCGTAAGACTCTAGCTTCTTGAGTGCTTAGCAAACCTCCGAAGTGTATCCATAACTCAATATTGTACGCTGTGGTGTTTACCATTTGTTTTATAACATAACATTGATACATTGTAGCTAGAGTTCCCTTTTATTTAACAAATCTTACGCGACCAGAAAAAACAAGCGCGCGCGGAAAAATAGTCTTTGCATTTGCTCACGTCAACAGCGTACACCCATGGGCAAATGGGGGACGCTAAATTGACCAATCAGAGCGCTCGCTTTACTTTGGTTATGTTATAGTTTCGTCTTCAATAAGCTTTAGTGCTAACCCTCGAAAAACCTGTATCTATGCCGCTTTTGCCAGCTCTCCGCATCCGTGAAATTCACTTTTAATAGTCATTGTCCTCTTTTCCTACTCGTGCCTGCTCTCCTCAGTGTATCTCGCCAACATGAAATTAAGGCCACTGAGCCCCCAAAACAAGAACTTTTCTCCTTTCCAAGCGTTGGGTTGCTCTGCCGCTCAAAACATTGAAAAAACACCCAGAAAGAAAGCGTTTAGAGCATTGCTCATTAAATCTAAGATCGCCGATACCCTGTTAATGTTAAATCAACCACAATAATGAAAACTTTGTAGTGCTGTTTTTTAAACCCAAAATCTATCTAGAAACAAGATAGAAGACAGTTGATTGGGTATTGTTTGTATACCATATTCGCCACAGGTAATAACCTTCTAAACTTTAGCCTATGAGCGGGTTGCTGATTAAAACATGTGGCCCTGCAGCTCAAGCATTTCTCCTCCTGGGGGGAGGGGAAAAGAACTTTCAGTCCTTGAGAGAAGCGAGTCAGTAAAAGATCTGCATTATTAGAGCGAGACCCTGTGTCAGCTTGGATCAGTTCAAGGCCACGAACTTCCTTTCAAGTGAAGAATTGCTCCAACAGAAGCACCAATAACAAGGGCCTGATCACAAGCTATCTAAGCTTTGTAAGCAAGGGCTCCTATGCACTTCAACAGACTGTCCCTCTTATGTGATCAACAAATTGAAAAGCCTTTTTTATCACACACAATTGGTAATCAAGAAATGTTTCATTCCATGTGTCATCAATTAAACACTGTTCTGTGCATGGGGGGATTCAGCATTTCAACAGTATAGTTTGGTCAGTGAGGGCTTCGACCATCTAATCATGTCAAAAACTTTTATTTACATTTTAATAACAAATCAAAAAGAACTTGCATGCAAACTGTTCTCTTTGTCATCAAACTTCTGTTTTCCTGAAGATCAGGTTAAGTCCTTACAGCCACTCCACTGCATTCCTTTGTTCTGAAGCTATACAATTGTGCAATCCTACATGATAGTGTAGTAGAGACTAGTCCTTGTGGCCTCATTACAGTGGCTTTATGAATGCTACAACATTTTACTTTAAGCTGCTATCACTAACAAAGTACACAGTATTGTCAATGATATCATCTCACCACAAAACCTTAGCAGCTTTAAGAGGATTTTAGTTTGTAAAATTAAAAAAGCCACAGTAACTTCAGGGATCCTCCAGTTTCAGATGTTAATGTTTTAGCTTTGCAATCTTGATTTTAATCACCTTCTTCCTCTACCCCTGCCTCTTCCACGCCCTCTGCCTCTCCCACTAGGAGCACGACCTCTTCCTCTGGCAGCTATCGAATGTAAATGTAATAAGTTTAAAGCTTTTTCCCAGCCTTCACACAATAAAATATAGTGTGCACTTCAATATAAGGTTGAAGACCTCAAATTTTTCTCTTAATTATCATTTAATATGGTCAGAGCAACATTGTTTAGAAAGAAAAATATCCATGGTACAAAGAGGACTATCAAATTGGTCTTCAATGATATAAATATCAGGTTAAGTAACATTTCGTGGCATTTCTATTTTTGATAATGTAGTACACCAAAAGCAAGCACTGTGTAAATTTTGATATCGTCTTTTTTTTGTTTTGTTTTGAATTTGTGCCTTGATTGTCAAAATTGCAGAGGTTGATCTGGAGTATTTCTTTGAAGAAAACCACAAAGAAAGAAAAAATTTAAAGACTAATTTTCAGTACAAAATGCAGGGGACACAAATGATCACAGCCTTGCTCTTAACTGAAGTATGACTTAAGACTTAGTCTTAGAAAAACAATTACAAATACCACTTAATAAAAAGAATGTAACGTGAGAAAAACAACAAGAACATACCTGCTTCCTTCTTTTTAGCCTTAGCTTTGGGAGCATCATCAACTAAAAGTGTGTCTAATGGTAAGCTTTCTGGGAGAATGAAGTAGCGAATATTATTGCCCCTGATGCTCAGTGACTCTATCTGTACTGGTTCCTTGTGCTTTATAGTCATTTTCACAGCCTTTAAGTGTGTATTCATACTCATATCCACACCTATAGTTCAAGGGAGAAAAACAACATTCATCAAAATTACTGGTTTGAGCTCTCAAGTGATGATTAATTTTTAAGTGAGATGGTCCAAGTAGAGGGAAGTGCTGGAAATAATTGCAATATATCAGACAATTCAGCCAGGAATATCAAATACATGTTAAATATATTCTCCAAGCCTTTAAGACTTGATCTCTGCTCTATGTTTGGCTAATAGTACCAACCATTTTCAAAGATGGATCCTGGAATGCTAATTTACTGACTTCACGGCTCAACACTAACTTTTCAACTTACTAGCCAAGTGATTGGTAACATCTTAGATGCTACGACAATGTCAGTTTGTTTACTAGCCAAACTGGCTAGTGGAAACCAAAAACCACTGGCCAAAACTGAATTTCTACTAGTCTGTGGCTAGTGCGCTATTGTTAACGTTAGTGTCGAGCCCTGTGACTTACAAGAGGTTTCTCAAAAACTGGCTTGCCACATTAAACTGAAAAACAACTCTATGCCTGACTCTGACAGCAACCTATAATTATGTTGTTGAGTCATTTATAATGGTTTCAACAACCCTTCACAGGACTATCCTCACCTAGGGCCTGTTACTCAAAAGTCCATAATTTAAAAGCAAAATTTAACGAATAGAGGGGCAGTTTCTAGCACCCTTTCCAGTTCATTTTGTTTCTTTAGTAGATAGTTTTAAGTATAGTTTTCAAAACTTTTGAAACTTCTATCTTGAATGAAAACAGGACAGCTTTAAGGGCCTGTTAGGTTACAGGAACCTTTGAGAAACAAGCCCCTGGACCATCAAACCACAGACCAAAACCACAAATATCATTGTGTCTGTTAATTGATGACATATTTCACCCTTGCAACAGTTACTACAGAATAATGTTTCCTTGCACAGGGACTTCAGAGAAAACGGTTATAAATCTGAAGCTTGTAAGAAGGAAGTGTCACAATATTGCTGAGGTCATGACCCAAACAAAGATCAAAACCTTGCCAGGCATTGGAAACTCAGCTTAGGCAACTAATTTCCCACGGAAAAAAGACAGGTAGGATTTAATTTTAGAAATTATCTTGCTGCCAAATCATGGTATCTGAGCTATGGAGAGTTACAAAGAACTGAGAAGAAAACATATGTTTTGATTTACACCATCTTAACCCTTTACCAGCAGGCAAAGAACCTTATAATTTGGCCATACAAAACTTAAGCTCGCTTTGTTTGTTGTTATATGAAGTATCCCTTACAATATTTGCAGTTTTGAGACACCGTGGGTTCAGACTTTGGGGTCACGTGACCTAGATCATCCGCTTATGTTTGGATGCGTTCAAATGGATTCGTTTTCTCGCATTTATAAGTGTTTTTTGAGCCATTTTCCCTCTACAGAAGCCCTCAGGACAGCATCATTAAGCTGGAATGTGGGTAGAGGCAAGCCTCTGAAAGAAAACAGAGGTGAGAGGTGGTTTCATGTAGACTGGACTGCCAAAATGCTTTCATGCAAGCTTGGCGAGTTCACAAGTGAACTCATGTCTCTGGCCCATCTGTGGATGGCTACCAGGACCTACCAAGGCTTTTTGGGCCAGTTTTGAGTGGCAAAAGTCATGATCGATGTGATATTTTGCTGGTAGGACTGGGTGGCCCGACACTTATAATAATGAGTTCAAATGGAAATGCGAGGTGTTGCCTTCTCAAGTTGTGGTGGAATTTGCCAGAATTCTTTTCGGTCATAAACGAGGAAAAGGTTGTCTTTGCGACACTAGCTTTCGTCAAAAAGAAGAAGGGCTCGCGGATAAAGTGAGAAGGCATTTTCCAGCCAAACAGCAAGATCTGGCCCTGAGGTGTGTTTTGAATGCAAACTTTCGATTTTTTGAGCAAGTTTTGATCTTAAAAGATCGACACTTTTTCAGAG
>NC_142522.1:18025729-18085729 GCF_964205215.1 Stylophora pistillata | reverse complement strand
GAAACAGTCGAAGGCGCGCTCTGATTGGCTACTCACTCCAAATGTCCTCATTTGCTATTCACCTCCGGGCAACTCGCACAGGTTTAGCGGCCGAAAACACTATAATCGTCGCAGGATCAAATGATTTGAAATAATATATTTGTGCTACATTATCTCACTGTTTTAGTATATACTAAAACAACTATTCCCTTCTGCGTCGGTGAATAGTTGTCAATTATCATTACATAAGATTTTTTTCCACGCTGTGAATCAGTGTTCCTGTCTTCTTAACCGAAACCTTTGTCCAATGACCTTAGCGACCCTTAGAAATGCGTGACTTTTACTCGTCACTTTTCCCCCACTGTCTCGATAATCGTTTCATTGATCTTTATGTAGATGGCTTTGAAAACGAATCAGAAGACTTGGCGCAAACTGCAGATGGTACATCAGGAGCAAAACCCCTGGAAAAGCTAGGAGTCACACACGAGTTCCTGAAATTAGTGTCACACGATTAATGCAGTTGAGAATGCTAGACTGTAAATAGGAAAGGTTTTACCAAAGCCGTTGTGTAAAATATTGTTGGAATTAACTTAGTAAATAAATAGAACTTTTCCCTGGTAATAATGTGGTGGCTCTTTTTTAATGATGAACACTAGGGCACTGCAAGGCGAAACGGAATTCAACGACAACTCCATCGCAGTTCATCAAGAAAGCTTGGACACTGTGGCATCGTTTGTGACGTAAGCTCTGTTACTCGGACGCTTTGCGAGTTTTTTGCGCTACAGTTGTTTACGTTTTAGACAAGGATGTTTCGATACTAAAGCACGTCAGTTGGACAATGCACGGCTAACTCGTTTCCAGCCACATTTTCAATCACCTTTTCAACAATTCGCCATGACATGGCACGCACACTAGTAACGAGAGCGGAGACACTCCATTTAGTTAATTTCATAAAGTGGCTGATGATGATAAGAGATTTGCGTAGTAAAAACAGGAGTTAGGCTTCTAGCTACTTCGCAATTTATTATAACCTTTAATACGCGGCCTTATCGTGTCAGATTTAAAGACGGTGCACACGCCTTGTTACAAGCAGCGGCGAAGAACCACTGAGACACCTTAAATGTAGGGTACAACCGCGGTAGATTTGAAAATATGCATGAGTTCGTCATTGGCTGTTGATCTTTTCGTTTTCGTAATCTTTTGTACAAATGAGGGTAGACTTCCGTCAATTAGTTGATGGTTTTGTTATGAGGTATTTGCCTCAGTTTCATAGACACTAAAAAATACCCCTTTTTAATGACTGAGGGTGGTATTGGTCATAGGCTAAGTATTGGTCAGTGTGACTGGGCTTTCTGGCGCTGGTGTCAAGCAAACCTGCGTCTCTCGTAACCGACGCGTCATGAGAGGGAACGGTGTTGGTCTTCTCCGGAGACTTCCACAGTAAATGGATGGTAGGCTATTGATTGTTTAAATGTTGTAATAAGCCATCAACATTGTTTCGATTTAAGGTGAGTAAAAGTATCATCTACGAATCGCTTTCAGATCTTAGGTTTGTGATGCGCTCTCAGTATAGCCTATTCCTCTAACTCTTTCATATACTGGTTAGCTATAACTACCAGTGCCGACCTCGTCGCCGTAGCCTGACGAAAATTAGCAGTACAGCAGGAGAAACGCCGCGATCAATACATGATTGATTAGCCTGACTACTCTTACATCTTAAGGCAAACGTTTAAAGGTTCATTCATTGTCCTTTTTCTAACTAGATCATCGATTTCGACAGTGATAATCACATAGTGATAATCTGTCCAAGGCCTTCGACAGTTTGCCACATGATTTAATTTTAGCCAAACTCGCTGCCTATGGTATATCATCTAAAAGTTGTGCATTTATAGGTAATTACTTAACTGATCGCTTACAGAGAGTAAAATTAGGCGATCAATTTTCAGATTGGAGTCCTCTTCTTGGAGGAATTCCTCAAGGGTCTGTATTAGGTCCCCTTCTTTTTAATATTTACCTAAATTATTTACTATTATCTAGTCTTCAGTCCAAAATAAGTTCATTTGCCGATGATACTCAGATCTTTGATATTAATAACGATGTTTCCCTATTACATGGACACCTACAAACTGATCTTGTCACTCCTCATTCCTGGTTTTGCTCTAATGGCCTTGTGATGAATCCGGATAAATGTACTACCATGTGGCTGGGTAAGAGCAACTATACACTACTATACACCGCCTCCCGGTTAGCTCAATGGATAGAGCGCTGGACTGTAGTGCGGGAGGTCGAGGGTTCGAGCCCCGGCCGGACCAACACTCAAGGTCTTAAAATAATTGAGAAGAATTTGCTACCTTTCTATAACATCATGAAACGGTTAGATATTCTAGTCTTCTCGGATAGGGACGAATAAATGGAGGTCCCGTCTCCTGCAGGGTTAGGGCAAGAGACGTTAATTTCCCACACACGAGATTACTGTGTGATGGATGTCCTCTTCTGGGGTGGGATGGGTGGGTTAGGACAGCAGGTCCACATCAGCTAGTACAGCTGCCAATTAATCAACCTGCTTAAACAAATAAATGAACTTCAACTTCAACAACTTCAACTTCAACAACCCTGTTTTTCCATTGGGAGTCAGGAGATCAGTTTTGTGGGGGGGGTGGTGGGGGTGTTAAGCTACTGGGTGTAACCATTGATCATGACTTAAAGTTTAATGAACATATAGGTAACATAGTACGGAAAGTTAGCAAGCAAATTAAAGTTTTACAAAGACATAAGAAATTAATTAACATCCATGCCAAGGTTACATTATATAATGCTTATCTTTTGCCTCATTTAAATTATTGTTCTATTGTATGGCATCATTGCGGAAAAGGTAATTCCAACAAATTGGAACAACTTAATGAACGTGCGTTGCGCTTTATTTACAATGATGATAAAAGCTCGTATAAGGAATTATTATTGCGTATTAAGCATCCTACTTTGTATAATAGAATAATTCATAATATTTTAACATTAGTATTTAAAGCTTTGCATGAATTGGTTCCAGAATATATTCTAGGTTATTTACTTTACGCAACTGCAAGATTAATCTGAGGGGGGATAATATTCTTATCACGGTACCCAGGGTTAATACCACTAGCTACGGCCTCCACTCATTGGCCTATCAGGGTAGTAAGCTATGGAACTCTCTTCCCAATAACATAAGACTGCTACACGAATGAAGTCAATTTAAATCCGAAATTTCTAAATTGAAATTCGACCTGTAGAATAAATTTTAATTAGTTTTTATCTTGTTTAAAAATCATATTTCAATATCCTATGCTTTATAATTATATTTTGTATTTTATATATAAATAGTATTTAAACGTAAAAAACCTTATCCTTGAATCGGAGAGTGCTCTACAATCATGGAGCTTTGTAAACAATCATTTAGGAAAATAAAAATTAAAACTTCGCACTAAAACTTCGCACTACAGATCTGTTTCGAAAGGGTTAAAAGTCCTCTCTCGTCAGGTGGATAAGACACTAGTTGACTAACGATCCTTTTTTGAGTAGGTGGTTTGAGCATAGATAGTATTTAGATAGTTAGCAATTAGATTAATTTTAAATATTTTAAATTTAGATAATTTAACTTGGAGATATTAGCATGTATTTGCTATCTTAAATTCAAGTATAAATAAAATTGTCATTCATAGAAATCATCCTTTTTTTGTCGTACCAGCGACTGTCAACTACAGACGGCTGCTTTATCAAATCGAGCGTAATGAGGAGAAAGTAATTCAACTCAATTGCTCAAAATTACCCACAGTTGCCTTAACTGTACTTCAGACCAACAGCTCAAGGTTCTAAAATGTTTTGGGAACATTCATGGACCTCGTGGGTTCCTTCACATACTCACTGAGGTGACAAGGACATAGTAAACGCTTTTGGCCTCAAATCCTTGACGCAGCACACATCTAGTTTAACCTATTATAGGGTCATTATCATGATTTGGTGCTAAGCACGAGAATAAATTTCTGAGTTCCTGTTTGTCTTATGGGTGTCGTACTAAGGAGTTTTTGTCACCATGCTTACTTTAGAAAATCGGGGGCCACAGAAATTAAACATTTAACTCACAAGTTGTACCTTCATTATGTGGGTTGTTTTATTAACAAATAAATACAGTACTGACTTTATACATACAGTTTAAGACTACAGTGTGGTAAATCGTTAATTACCGATTACACATTCGATAGGATCACCTTGTGTCCTAGTCTCCTTCGCAGCCGTCGTCTGGTCACGTCACACAACGCGCACTCTTTTGTAACTCTGGTGAGGGAAGGAGCGCGTTGTGCAACGAGACCAAACAACGGCTGCGAAGGACATAATACTTGTATCCATAACAGTGAAAAAAAATTCAGTACGATGACCCTTAGAGCAGTCTAGAGCATAAAACAAAATTCTTTGGCATATTTTTTTGACTTTCACACATGTGACACGTTTTTGTCACACTGGTTGGCCACACAACAGCATCTAAGGAGTTTTACTTCTCGTCTGCGAAACTTTCACAAACTACTGAGAACTTGATCAATGATCGTTTCCGTAAACAATGAAGATCACATTTGATTGCCATCATGGAGAGAAATAGACCAGCAATTGGACAATTTTATGACGGTAAATCCATTGTAGAGTGGTCCTGTCGGTGCCTCGAAACCCAGTCTTCACCTTGGAAGAGGATAGAGCAATCAATAGCTATCTTAAGGTGAAGTTTACTGTTTCAATTCTAAAACTCCCCTCTTCTGTGTACTCCAAGTTTTTAGGCTGAACCCACGGTCTTCTACAAATAAACTACTAGGTAACCTTTTTCTTTTATAACCAAAGAACACTACTTACAATACTTACACTAACTTCACTAAGGTTCTCTACATAAACCCTAGATTGCATTACAATACTTATACTTATGGTACAAAAAGAAAAAAAAAGAGAATTTAAGCACAATATGTTAACAATTTTAAAAGGGAAAAGGCTAGAAAATGAATGGGACAGACAAGAGTAATTGCTTGAAAGGAACTCAAAAGTACAGGATATAGCCATACTATGGAGCAATTACAGTTCAAGAAGTATTTTGTGCTACTTCTGTTGAAATTTATGCTGTGTATCAGTCACGATGGAAATTTGTTGTTCTAAATTATATTCCAGCTGTTGCGCATATACTCTGATAGATAGAAAGATGTTCTTAATCTTTCTCTCCTCTGAAAACCTAAACATTCATAGATATCCAAAACCCGTGAGGCTGATATCCCATGGATTGAAACGAAAACAGTATGAATTCTTCCTCAAAAGGCTTTCGTTACCGAACATTCCCAGAAAAGGATTAACGTTTCCTTGTCTGTTTTGCATAAATAACAAAGAGCAGTATCAGAAATTCCTATTTTAGTTAAAAAGCCATTCGTTGCTATGCGTTTGTGGAGAAATTTGAACAGGTAGTTCCTTATCTTATTACTGAGTGTACACTGCCTTGGTAAGAAATAAATCGACCTCCAATATTCAAATCCTCTCCCACTTCAAGGCCACAGTCCCCTTATCCATTTTTCTTGACTCTTGGGGGCTGGTAGAATTTTTCCTTATAAGAATTTTATACGCTAATTTTGTCGGCTCGGTTGCTGCAATAAGTCTTTGCACCGAAAACGCCTGATCTTACGCCTGATCTTACGCCTGATCATCGCGCTCCTTACGGCTGAGGTCACTCCATAAAATTCAAGGAAAGAGGCCGATAAGCAATATTTCTCTCTAAAATATCTATAAGTTATGACCATAAAATCATCGTTAATAAGATCTTTGATATTTTGTATACCAGCTTCGGCCCTGTGCTTGTACAAAAAAAAGGCCTATTAGCAATTCTGACAAATGAGTTGACGCCTGATTGGAGAGGAAAGAGTTCACCCAAATTTCGATAAGTTCTCGGAGGAAGTCATCTTTGATATCATGTCTGGTAGCGTCTTTTTTTTCCAGGTTCCCAAGAAAAACTAATTCCCCCCCCCCCCCCCCCCCCCATTTTGAAAGATAATAATCCCAGAAATTTTTCCATTGGGATTTGCAATCATGAGAAATATACTTAGCTATCCACGCAATCTTTAAAGCGTTGTTGAATGGCATGATATCCAACATTTTTTTACCACCACCTTCGTAGTCAACAATCATTTCAGACTGTTTGATTTTGTCTCTTTTCCATCCCAGAGAAATTTGAAAAGCAAATCATTTATTTCTTTGAACGATTTAAAACATGTACTTAGTGAGGACATAACATAGACTAATTGAGATGCAGCTAGCGTCTTTATAATTGTTATCGTCTCAGGAAGCGTTAATCTCCTGTTTTGCCAATTGTTAAGAACATCGTCAACTTTGTGAACCTTGTCTTCCTAGTTCATTTTAATTCCTTCATTTTGGTCTGTACAAAACCAAACACCTAAAAGCCTTGACTTTATCCTCCACCCATTTCAAGCTTTTTTCTGGGTACATAATTTGATTTGATCTTTTCTTTGATCCTAACCAAAAGAACTTCGGTTTTTTCACAGTTAACTTGAAGGCCAGACAGTTGACCGAAACTGTCTAACAAAGCAAAAGACTTCTCAAGCGACTCTTGTGAGCCATCTAATATCATCGTAGTGTCGTCCGCATACTGACTGAATTTACACTCGACAATTCCCACGGAGATTCTTTTTATCTCCTTGCCTCCGAATAGCTGTAGCTAGCACTTCGATACAGAGGATGAAAAGGTAAGGCGAGAGCGGGCAGCCCTGCCTTACACCTGCACCAAAGCCAAAGAAACTCCCGACCATCCGTTATTTATTATGCACTGAGCTTTGGATATCAGGGTAAAAGAAATCAATCCAAGTAATGAAAAAGGAACCGCGCGAAGGCCTTTTATATATATCAGGGTAAAATAAATTAATCCAAGTAATGAAAAAGGAACCGCACGAAGGCCCTTTTTTGTCGAATGCTCTCTCGAAATCGATGAAAAGGAGCAGGTAACCTGTAGTTCAAGTGATAGGCTCCATATCAAGCCACTTGTTCGAGTTCCCTCGATGCTTTCCGCTTGGCTTTCCACAGTATAATTCACTGATTTGTCCATAGAATATTGAGACTCATGACCAGTTGTCAAAATTCACGCCACTTTGTCTTACCTTGGCATTTACGACTGCAGTAAAATCTTGTGCCCTTTCCATTGCACCTATCAGAATATGTAAAATACACGATCGAGAACAATACGTTTCCCAAAGGAAAAAAAATAGTACAAACACCTTGTAAAATATGAATTCAGTGAGTGTTTTTTTGCGAATTGGCGATTTTTTTTTCGGTGTAAAGGGGATAAATTCTTGCAATTTTAGACGGGTGACATTTCTCCTGGGAATCATCTTCGTTCGCATTTTCACCCAAGCAAGAATAAGTTAACAGGGAAGGGAACTTTAATAATGTCTTAAAATTTCTTTCGTGTCGAGACATTTGGAGGTGACCACGAACGATACAAGTTCACAACTAATTTGCTATCTGATAATATCTATTAATTTTTTTTTTCACGGACGGTAGCAAATTTTACAAGATTTTTGTTTTCAGCCTAAAATTGTGAATCGTGAACCTCAGTCTGCAAGACTGAAAAAAAAAGTTCAGATAGAAAACGTAGCCTTACCTCTGACACTTCTTAAACGTTCCCGGGTATCTCTCGACTTGCCTACAGTTAGCGCATGCGTGTTTCTTCTTACTACAGCTGTCAGCATAGTCCTTCATAATCACCTCACGCAGCCGACTGCCTTCAATCACTTCTTCCTCTTTCTTCCTACACCTTTCTTCAAATTCCACGTTCGGGTGAGGCTTCCCGAGGTGAAACTGTTCTCTCAGCCTCCTGTAGGAGCCATCTTTGTCCCGTTTATACACTTCCATGTAGTCAATAGCAGAGGCTCCCCCCCTGTCCGTTAGCACTGACTGAATACCTCTTATGACCTTCGTCTCCCAGCTATCTTCCTCGTCGTCTTCATCATCATCGCTGTCTACTGCTCCTCCATTGCGACCGATAGTGGCTACTGCCACCATTGGACCTCCACTTGGTCTAACGACTTCAGTGGAGGAAGCTTTTGCGGTGTCCTCTTTGGTGTTTATGCTTTGTACTGACTCGGAGTTGCTGGCGGCCGAGCTGACTTTTTGCAGAGCTGCTAAAGGCACCTGTGACAAGGACGTGACACCAAGCTCGTCCAGTTTTCCAGCTTCAAGCCAACGCCTTAAATAGCGACAAACTGATCCACCAAACTTCACGTACAAAGGAAATACTACAGCAGCCTATAAAATTAAGTTCGCACGCTTATACTGGATTAATTACAATAGACATTTGAAAGACAAGGAAGAAAAATAATCCAAAATTGTTCCATGTACATATGTTCAGTCAGTATACATTTATAGGGAATCTTAAGATAAGAACCTTTAATCGGGACTCTTGTTCTGGTTCTCCAAAGAGCCTTCGGAACACATCTCTGAAAACAAATAAAGAATCAACATGTCACAATTTCACATCAAAGATAAACGACTGAAATTTCTGAGAGCTGTCATAGATTAAACAAAAACGTAACAAACTTAATCCCAGGCTTCTCTATCTTCACACAACATACCTTGTATCTTTGTTAACAAAGGGATCTCTGGCTGAGGACATAAAAGTCAAATGTTAAAATACATGGTTCATGTTGTGTCCGTACGCTAAGAAATCACTCCTGGATTAAAAAGGCCGACCGAAAGAAACTTTAATGTCACTCGAAATTAAAACCACAAAAAACTAATATTCAAAACAGGAACGCATGCTTCAAATACCTGTTATCTCCGATCTGGGAATTACGTAACTGTACTTACGTAACCCTGCTTCATTAACACCTAACAGTTCAGACTGCAGAGTTTGTAAAACATGCAACAATACACATGACAACGACAGCATTTCTCCTTACAATTTTATCAATAAAACATTAAGCAGACAAGAGATGAGAAAAAAGCAAAATGTCAATTAAGGAGTTTTTATTTGACCCAATACCAAATTCTCAGGACTTATCTTAAAAATTGTACGAAAGACAGTAACAAGAATTACTTAAGAGATCAGGACAGCGAAATGGTTAAGAGCTTGAAATACAAAGGAAATGATGGAGTTCTCCATGCACTGTTAAGAGCAAGTGACAAGTCGGCGACTAAATGCCCACACTGGTTCATTTATTACAATTCATGGTAAAGGGTAAAATTAAGAATAAATGGGAGTTACAAACCAAAATGTAATCACGTTGTTGATGTTACCAAAAAATAAACAAATCAGTAGAGGAAATCAAAGATTGCAAGATAATAATAGAGAGGGCAGAACTGTTATGGGTTCACAATTAAAGGTGTCTACAAATCAGTAGAGGAAATCAAAGATTGTAAGATAATAATAGAGAGGGCAGAACTGTTGTGGGTTCACAATTAAAGGTGTCTACAAATCAGTTGAGGAAATCAAAGATTGTAAGATAATAATAGAGAGGGCAGAACTGTTATGGGTTCACAATTAAAGTTGTCTACCTACCACATGAGGAAGTACCACCGATATTCTGAATCATGCCCCTGTTTTGAAGCAGGCAAACAGCATCAGTGACCAAACATTTAGCTTTACTTGCCTTACCTGTATGAACACAATAAAATGTCCTTTTAAACCTCAGAGAAAGGTTAAGAGCAAAAATGACATAAATTGTATCTTGCCAATGGGGCTCAAAAACAGCAGATGTAAATGAAAAAGAAGATGTTTCTTTCTATTTTTCCTGTGTTCTTTTGTAGTCTTCATTGTAATTTGTATCTTTAAAGTTTGTCTGTTTTTTTTTTTGGTCCACACCTTTTAAAACCATAATACTGCTGTAAGTTGATTATTTCACTGATACTCAAATTAAATAAAAAAAAAAACAACAGAACACAGCTTTGAAGGGTTGAGCACCAGTACATTTCACTGTCCACTCTAAAACACATGCCAGCTTTTCCAAATTCTTGTGGATCCATTTTCAGTATAGAAACATTAAATTGAAGGAGACAAAACTGTTCATTGCCACCTACTTTGTATCTTAGTCTGGTTGCTAATTTTATTTTTGAAAACCCTGGTCTTAAGTAAGTATGTACCGTCTGCTTTAGATTCTGAACATACTGCTCTAAATAGTAACACTGAATAGTACCATCAACAAAGCTTTTGGAAATGTTTTCCATGACATCATCTACAAAGCTATGTTCATTCTGTCAAGAAAGGATGAGATAACAATTAAAAATAAAAAACTATGCTTTCTGAGATAAGAAAGATACTTCAATGTAGAGAATTTCATTGTGTTATTTGGTCCTCTGCTTTAATATTGCACTATCAATGGAGGAGATTGCATTCACAACTAGGTAGTTTTGGTGTTGAGATAAATAAGTTCTTGTAAGACCTAACCAGCTCTTAAAGAAAGGAAGTTCTCCAATCATTTTATGCCTCTAACACCAGGTTAACTTGAAATTTCCCACAAGTTTCCATTGTCTTTCACTTCATTGATAATAGAGGTGACGTCAACAATGTTCAAAACTTAAGTGAAACGAGGCGCAGCTGACAGGATGAGGATTGCTGAGTTACAGTTAGAGTTACGGCAAATTTTACAAACCTCATAACAGTATTCAAGGATATATACTGTACCTTAAGAGGAAAGTCTTTCATGCAGCCATGATTTAATGAAAAATCCCTGAATGCCTTAACAAACTTCTGCTTTTGTTCTTGTGACTAAAATACCACAATAAAAATTTTTAGAGACAATTAAAACTGGCAGAGTCTTGTCAAAGCACAATCTGCCATACCTTGTTGCGACAAAATGACAATCTTTCCTGAATGGTATTTTAAAGCAATTCCAATTTTTACATGGTGTACCACAAAGTGAATTACAAATTTTGATGGCTAATACTTCCATCACACAGACAGCTAAAATGGTGTTCAAATCTCTTTTTTTGTTTTTGTTTTTTGTTTTAATATTTTCAGACACAAAATAATCATGCTCCAAGAGTAATATCACATCTCTCTTATATATGGCAGGCAGAATTACTACTTTTCATATGCATGTAATAATTCCTTTTGTGCCTTGTCTTTCAGTATACAGCCTACTTTCATGATAGAAATTGGTAATGCTAAAATAGCTTCTTTATCATACACAAATCAATAATAGCAGTGGGAAGGGGACTGAGGGACCTGGGCTCCCCTTTATTTTGGGTAAAAAAGTAAACGCAAAAGGAAGAAAAGCTGGCAGGTGTAAACACACACACACACACACACACACACACACACACAGACACAGCCCTCCTCTGGCTCAAGGTCTGGATCCACCATTGAGAAGTATAAGGTCTGCCAACTAGCAAAAGGTACTAGGTACTTTTATGTTCGCAAAATAAATTATGCATAATTTCAACAGAGTGCCCCATACTTTCAGCTAGTTTGAAATATTTTTGGTTTACCATGATATGTGTACCACAAAGACTAAGATCTTTGTGATATTACCAACAGAGCCTATAATGATTCCCTATGCACAATAGACAAAGGAAAAATAAGCTTGTTTACTTGCTTTGGACTAAATTACACTGTGTTCATATGTGAGCGGTTTGGAGAAGGATGGAAAGACTGACACAATTGCTGTTAGGAAGCACTATATCAAATCTAGGTAAATCAAACTGAAAAATGAACCCACTACACTAAAAGGACCAGGGAATAATGTGCCACCAAACTTGGTAGAAGTAGAAAAACGTGAATTCATACGATCGAACACCGTGTTGAAATTTAGTACGATGGTAGGATATCGGAGCAACTTCAGAATACCCGTCCACATCATTTACATATGTCGGGAGGCTTTGGAGAATGAGGTATAACACAATAGACGCTATTCTTAGTTAATGACATGTAAATGATGTGGCTGGGTATTCTGAATCGTTCTTTTCACTGTTCATTTCAATACCTGATCTTCCAGTAAACTCTTGAGTGCTCCCTTGTGCTTCTGGAAGAATTCGTAGTCTTGAGGTGTGATATCTGGATCAAAGAGTTCGAAATCCGAAGAATTGATCAAAACGTTCCTCATCTTCACTTGCACGCTGTTTTCGACTTACTTCCCCAGTACTATATGTCCTACATCATGTACGATGAAGTGAAATATCAACTCGCTACCAGTTCTCTCCTCTTTCACCCACTCGCCTTTCAGTTGCTCCTTGAATAAGAATTTTGTTTGCGGTGTTGCGGTAGGCCTTTATAGATTATGCCAGTAAAAGTAGCATATTAAGCTAGTAGCATTGCTTCTTTTTTGGCGAAATTATGCTAAAATTATGCCCCTTTTTTTAAAATATGCTCTTTGAAAAAATTGCAAAGAGGTCTAAAAAATACACTTTTTAATTAGAAGCTGTTGGTCTACAAGAAAGAAACGCAACAAATCCACAATGAAATTCAAATAAACATGTGGCTCATGTTAACATACACACTAGTACTAGACTATACTCTCGTGTAGCTTATCTGCGATTGGGCAAGTAATTAATGGCAGTCTCCATATAGACTCCCTGTTACCCAGTCTCCATATAGACTCCCTGTTACCCATTCTCCTCATACCCTGTGTACCCTGTGTACCCTGTGTACCCCGTGTACCCCGTGTACCCCGTGTACCCTGTGTACCCCGTGTACCCCTGTGTACCCCTGCATACCCTGTGTACCCTGTGTACCCTGTGTACCCCTGCGTACCCTGTGTACCCCTGCGTACCCTGTGTACCCCTGCGTACCCGGTGTACCCGGTGTACCCGGTGTACCCGGTGTACCCGGTGTACCCGGTGTACCCGGTGTACCCGGTGTACCCGGTGTACCCGAATTATGAATAACTTATTATGATTTTACTAGCCCAGGGCGGGAAATCCCATATAAAATGGACTGGAATGCTCGTCTGGAATTTTGGAATAAACTCCCAAAGGAGACAAATGTGGGCGTGTCGATACCGTTTTTGGACCCCTAAATGAGACCATTTCAATCTTTAATGACATGAATCGAGTAAATAAAGCCTGGAGCAATTGGCTCTTGAGTAATATGTTCCTGAGAGAAAAAGAATATTTTAAATATATTTTTCATCGCGTGCAACCCTAAAAGAGACCCTTACGGCTAAATGTAACTCAGTTTTTCCCAGAACACCCAAAGTGAGACCGTTATCTTGAAATTTACACCCCTAAGCGAGACAACGAGCATCCCAGTCCTTTTTATATAGGAGTCCCCCCGGGATTATTGGTCGGTCAGTTCAAATTGAACGTTGTGCACGGTTACGTCCAAAAAGCCAACAGAAATTCAACAAATGGTTCCCCAACCATTCCACTTCAATTAACTACGCTCTTGTTTTATGGCAGCTAGCTAATGGTTTGTGCGTATTGCAAAACTGATACCTATTTTTTTTTTCAGCTTCGTCGTTTCCAACCTATGTTCATCTTCTCCATCCCTGACCATCGTCGTATCTTTCTGGCTTATTTGTTCCCCTAAATGTTTGTCACCCCCTTTAAAGTAGAATTTTACTGTTTTCTTTTATTTTTAAGGTAAGTTTTTATGTAACAAAACCTACTTATAATGTTGTGACGTAACTCCCCTAACTGGCATTTTACAAGAGTTTTAATGTGAAAATTAAAAAATGTTCTTAATATTCCATGTCTAGAATTTCGTTTTGTCAAATTCATGTCCGTTAACATTTTATAACATTTTGAAGGAAGTAAATGGCCTCTAGTAACACCACTTACAGCAATAGGACATTGAAGCTTACAAACGTCGGGGAGAACATCTTTTTCTGAAAGCCAGCAATAGTTTTACTTGAAGTATCAAATATGTACATGGAGAAATGTTTTCTGCATGTATGCATATATATATATATAAATTTTCGTAAAAATTGCTGGATGTGTGTTATATTTAGTTCCAGGGTACACAGGGGTACACAGGGGTACGCAGGGTACGCAGGGTACGCAGGGTACGCAGGGTACGCAAAGTATTTGGAGACTGGGTCACAGGGAGTCTATATGGAGACTGGGTAACAGGGAGTCTATATGGAGACTGCCATGAATTACTTGCCTGCGATTGCGCCATTTTGTAATTCGTAGCCTTGCCTGATGAGAGGTACTGGGACCAACATGGCCTACAATGTGACGTCCGGTTCCGGTTCACCCCAGACCCGGGCTCAGACCGTTTCAGACGCCGCCCAGGGATTCACAGTGAACTACAAATGCTACTACTTGAACTAAAACTTAAAACATCGAATAACGTCACCAAGTGCTGGGGGTATCGAATGGTCCCATTCAATTTACAAGTGCTCGAAAAATTTGGCCTTTACTCGAATTGCTCGCAAAAATAACACAGGTGCTCGCTTGCTCGTGCTCGCACTATTTTTGCAACTGCTCGCATGCTCACATTCTCGTTAACATGTGCTCGATTGCTCGAAATTTCATTAATCCTGCTTTGTACTTATTTTTTATTCACATACAAACGATAAATCAGTTATGATATGGTTAAAACAAAAAGGTTGAAACATCCCCACCTCCGGCTTCAGTCTTTCTTCAACAGTTCAGCCTGTAACTGTTTTGGAGGCACTATATCGGAAAAACGCACGAAGCTCCATGACAAGCATTTCGCTTATTGATTTATACTTTATCATAGTTCATTGTCGCAGGCTTTCTGCTTGAGAGGGGTACAGTTTCGCAGTTCAAATATGTGATCGTTCATCTTTTCACTTGGTTTCTTAGGTTATCAACAAGTACCCAAACGATTTCATTTCTGTTAATACTGGTTTTGCTTTTTCCCTCGGTAGATTCGCTTTCATAGCCTACGTGTAGCCGTACCCACCCCCCAAGAAAAACGGGGAGGGAACGTCTACGAAAGCGCGGAAACACGAAATGTAAGAATTCTTCTTGGAAGGTACTCAAGAAGGTAGAAAGTAATCTAGAGAAATACTACTATTACCAGTACTATTTGACTTTCAGAGCTACTACTACAGCATGTCAGGTTTGTACGGCTGTAATTGGTTGGATTCTAGAAGCCTCCAAATAAATAAAGCTTCATTGCGTTGAATCTTTTTCAGTCGATCAGCGGGAAACCAGTTTGCCGATCATCCGACCGAAGCCAAAATGCTTGTTAAACCGAATGTCACGTTATTTACATTTCGTACGAACTATATAACCGAAAAAACATACCATCCATTTTAGCGCCGGGTTAGAAAGAGATGGAAATCTTTTTGGATCGCGGGCTTTGGATCTAGTGCATCTCCTTGAGAGCCAGTCTTAAAGTTCTCGAACGTCCACCCTGACTGACTCATGTGAAGCTAAGTGACGTAATTTGCATCAAGTAAGGCAAAGTTGGCTGTAAGATGCTGCGACTGGTTGAACCGCCCTAGAAGTGTCAGCCAGATTATTAGCTATTACTTGGCGCAAAACAACGTATCCTTTTAATAAAAGAGAGATTCCGGCTTGCGGAAAATTTACGAAGTACTCGAAGTGTTCGCTGCTCGCCATCTGTATATTTCTAAAGTGCTCGCTGCTCGTCATCTGTATTTTCTAAAGTGCTCGCTGCTCGCAAGAAAAATTTGACAACTGCTCGTGCTCGCAAAAATAACACACTGCTCGCATGCTCGCAAATGCTCTCAAAGACCATTCGATACCCCTAGTGCTTGGGAATAGAGATGAACAATGATCAAATTGTAGCATCAAAAATGATCCGATAATTATCAAAATATGCGAATTATGCTATCATTGCTACTTGGCAGAAATTATGCCAGTTTGCTCAAATCATGCCAAAAATTATGCTAGCATAATCTATAAAGGCCTATGTTTCAGTATTCTGAACCCGGCCCAATGTCCCCTTCAATATTGTTGGACTTTTCGTTGTGTCTTAAGAAAGACTTAAAGTCTGAAATTATCTGAATCTGACATGTATCCGATAGAAATTTTATAGTATCGTGCCGCAGATTGGCTGGGTCTACGTGAAGATTTTTTGCAATTTACAGGGGGACTGTTCATATCTTATGGAGACTGAGGATGATGTCTGGGATGCTTGGAAAACTTTATTTTTCCAAGCTGTCGAACGTAATATTCCATCAAAACATCTTAAAACCTCCGCGTGGTTAAACGTCGAACTAAGGAAATTAATTCACAAGAAGCGTAGATTATGGGAACGAGCTAAATCCTCTGGAACCCCGCTAGTTAATGATAAACCCCTCTATAACTATGATAAGGCTAAGTAACAGCGTGAAAGACCAATTAAACAAGGCGTACTGGAACTATGTCAACGACTTAACTGCTTCTTTAAAGACCAACCCTAAAAAATTCTGGTCTTTCATCAAAGCACACACAGGTAATCGTAGCGTGGCAAGCTGCATCGAGTATGAAGGATGGTAGGGAAAAAGAGCATATTCACCTCTTGACAAAGCCAACCTTTTCAGCAGTCTCTTCCAGTCTGTTTTCACCAAGTAATTTAGATATAACAACAAAGTTCAAATGGTGAATTGGCCACCGTAACGATTACAAAAGCTGACGTTTCGAGCGTTAGCCCTTCATCGGACGAACCCCTCCGAAACGTCAGCTTTTGTAATCGTTACGGTGGCCAATTTACCATTTCAACTTTGTTGATATATCCAAATTATTTCGTTACCCCCACCGACGCAGCCCCAAACAGTTTCTTTAGAAACTATCAGCCTTTATTCATTTGTTTTCACCAAGGACTCAGAAGCAAGCGATTTCCAGAATCCTGGTCAGCTGACCGATCATGTTATCGGTGACAAGAAGAAGTGGCGAAACTACTTCAGTCAATCGATGTCAATAAAGCATCTGACCCTGACAATATTCCCCCAAGAATACTCAAGGAATGCGCTATGGAATTGGCCCGACCACTGACAAACATTTTTACTTTCACGTTGTCTCGGGGGAATATTCCAACAGACTGGAAAGTTGCAAATATTGTGCCAATATTCAAATCTGGAAAAAATAATTTGGCTGATAACTACCGTCCAATTTCCCTGACTAACGTCGTTGCGAAAATATTCAGAGAGCGCTTGATTCACAAGCATATTATGAACTATCTGACTGACTTCCAACTGCTCAACGACAATCACCAGGATTTAGACTATCAAGATCTTGTGTTACTCAGCTACTTTAATTAGTACACGAGTAAACTTCCATCAGTTGACGCAGTGTTTTTGGACTTTGCCAAGGCTTTCGATAAAGCCTCCCATGTCCATCTCGGCTAAACTTCAGAATACCCGGCCATATCATTTCCATGTCATTGAATAAGAATAGCGTCTATTGTGTTGTGCCTCATCCTTCAAAGCTTCCCGGCATATGTAAATGATGTGGACGGGTATTCTGAAGTTTTCCATCTCCTCTACAAATTGGAATGCTATGGTATCAAAGACCAGATTTTAAATTGGTTAAGGGATTTTCTTACGCCAAGGAAACGGCGTGTAGTGATTGAGGGACAAGCATCTGATTAGTTAAGTGTTACATCCGGAGTGCCTCAGGGGAGTATACTTGGGCCTTTGCTGTTCCTTGTGTACATTAACGATCTTCCTTACTCAGTAACCTGCAACTCAAATCTGTTTGCTGACGATACAGTCCTTCATCGCCACATAAGAAATAGACCGGATTGCGATCTACTTCAAGAGGATTTGTCATCTGCCTCAGAATGGTGTAAGAGTACTAGTTGGCTTGTGACCGAGAAGTGTCAAGTCCTACACATTACACGGAAGAAAGACCCAATAAGATGTCAATATTCGTTGAATGACATCTTACTACCGGAAGTGGACCACCACAAACATCTGGGACTTTGGTTGGAGTCGTCCTTAACATGGGATTTTCACGTTAACTCAATTTGTGCTAAAGCTAGCAGGGTGTTGGGCCTGATTAAAAGAACATTTGGTTATTCAAACAAGACTGGCATCAAGACAGCTTTCAAGGCGCTAGTGTTACCTATCCTCGAGTACGCTTGCCCAGTCTGGAACCCTTATCTGGCGAAGCACAATCGAAGCGATTCAGAGAAGAGCGTCCCGACTAATATGTGGCCCTGATAACGAATATCCTGAAACAGGTGGTGTGTGCACTCTGATTGCGTTGCATCATGGTCGTAAAACAAAAATTGAGTCATCTGCATCTTGACGCGTTGGAGTGAACATCTTTGGTGGCAGCGAGATATGGCGTGAGTATACGTGGATTTTAATGGGGATTCACTGTCTGTTGCCATTCCTTCGAAAGTTAAAACGTTTGACGGGCCTGCGCGATTCTTGTCATTCCTCCGTGACGAATTCGTTTTTAAGAGGTAACTGACGTTATTTAGAAAGATTCCAAACTGCAATCTGCCTAAGAATCTCAACACAAATGGCAACGGTTACACTCACAACCGATAGCGGGATGAATAATTTCAATGTCAGTAATTATATTCCTAGATGCGAGTTATTCAACTGTGAATTGACCCTTGACATGCAAACGCATCAGTTAGAGAGACAGAGACCTTGTAATAGACGAACTTTTTCCACCGAGCGTAAATACGGGATTTGTAAAAGGAGAAGCTCGATGCCTCCTAAGAACAAATGTCGCGCTCCACGTTTAGTAAAAATGTGCAGAGTTTCAATATACCCTTCGAGAATAGAGGAAACCTATATGAGGGTTTTGAGAAACGTATCTCTGGAGTTATTACTTCAGGAGACAAGTTTACTCTGAAACAAAGAAAATAGCGCGCGCACAGAAGAAAATGTTGCCTTTTGTAATGCAGTCTCATCTGGCTTTGCCAAACCTCAAGAACATACAGATGGAGAATTATAACACCTCAAAACTGACCCTTACTATCACATCGCAAAGGAAAGTCATCAAAATATATCCTAATAAGAGCTTAACTTTGAGGGTAGAAGATTTAAAAGCGCTAGCGAATGGTAGGAGACGCACAAGCCTATCAACACCTTTCAACGGTCGACTGCCTTTTGCCTTCCGGCTTTCCGGCGTGTCGCCTCACGCAAGGCAGAGGTTTTCATGGATCAAGTGCCTCTTTTCATTGCTCTAATTAAACTGTCCTTCATTCGATGATCAAGATAGAAGATTTACCACACAACACTCGCGATTAGTTAATTTTCCTTCACTGAGGAAAGTAGATTTACAACATGATTGACAAATGCCCTTACAGTACTAACGCTCTGTAACGTAACACAAGAAACGCAACAATGGGCCTTTTCGCTCCACAAAAGGGTCTTAAACACTATCACTTAAAATGCACAAAACATTTGTACCGTTGGAGCGCGTTTGAACGCGTTTGGTCAGAGCTGTTGAAGAAGGATCAAAGTGGCCATACAAATCTTTGAAAGGCTTCAAACTACGACGTACAACGAATTTGACTAGCTCGAATACCGGTCTCAAATTACATGCTAAAATACAGTGTTTGTGTTTGTCCTTGAGAACGATATAATACGTGACAAATACGCACGAAAAGTATTTCTACGCATTCAGAATATATCAAATTATATTTACCTATAGTGAAAGGAAAAAGAAACGGCCTAACTTTTACGGAATATTCAGTCAAACTCTAGCTATTTCAACCGCTTTTACCGCCATATTGAAAATAACGCTACCACAATGCAATGCAATCGGAGTGCGCACACCGCCCGACTTCTAGGGTTAAATTGGGTCTCTTTAGAACTGAGAAGGAAATATCTTAGCCTAGTTAAAATGTATAAGATTATATTTGGTTACTGTGATATCAACTGCCATCAGTATTTTGATATTATTGGAATAACTCGTACAAGAAGTAAACATGAGTATAAAATAAGGCCGAAAATTGCCCGTACAAATTATTTAAAATATTCATTCTTTCATAGATGTATTAATGATTGGAACTCTCTGCCTTCTGATGTAATGTCATCTCCTAGCCTCCAGTCTTTTAAAGTTTCACTGATTACCTATGCTCTTAATACTAGGCATAGTGTTTTTAATATAAGTTTATGCATTACTATTTTTGGAGGGTATGTCTTAGCATGGAAATTTGGCTTCCCCCTACTACCATCCTGTTAACCATTTTTTTTATTTTTGTTTGTTTATATATGTATTATTATTATTATTATTATTAGTATTAGTATTTTAGTTCATTTGTATCGGTTATGTATGGTTACGAACTGCTATTAAACAGGTAAAGGTCGGAAACTAATAAAAGCCTTCGTGCAGACCTTGAATTCACAAACGCTACGACAGCGCTAATGACGGCCAGCTCGCCAAATATCCGGGTTTATCAGCAATTGTATCGGTTACTTATCAGGTGAATAGATCATAGTCTGATGAGATTTGCTGAGTCGACAGCTAATCTTAATATAATTTTTTCGTGTTCTTCTATTTTAGATGAAACAAATCATGTCACTTTTCTCGATATTTTGGTTTTGGGAGGATGTTGTATTACCGTTTGCGGCATCTCCACATATCCCCACCTGTGTTGAACTTATGGTAGCACGCGTTCGACCAAGGTCATAAGATTCTCAAGGTAAAGAAAACAACAATAAAAGAAAACAATTGTAACCGCACTGCATGAATCAACGAAATAACAGGAATTTCACCTCAAAAGTGGGCTCAACTGGGAGAGCCTCGGTTACCTGGTCACATGGCGAAAGTTTCATTTTAGGAAGCACCCGAAGAAGACGGTGTTCATCCATTTATTACGGTCAATTATACAGAAAGGTAATAAAGGAATTTTCCGAACTTTCCATTTAAGAGCAGAATACTGGCATCGCTCGTTTGAGATGTATCAATTCGATACAGTCCCACGGGCGCAGTCCAATTGATAGTACTGATAGTAAAATCAAGGACAAGTGAACCATAATGAGGCCCTCTGAGGTCGATCTATGCATGGTGAAGTAAAGGTAAGACAAGACAGCGTTCCTTTCAAGCTTTTATTTAAGGTTTCTTTATACAATAACTCCAGGCTTTCAATAAACTAGTTACTCAATAAACCAGTTACACATGACCACATGCATTCACGTGAAAAGAATGTGAGATACATGCAAAAAATGTCTATGAAATAAAACTAAAATCCGTAATCAAACCGAAAACGGCAACAAAATATGTTTTCGGCAATGTAACAGTTTACTCGAGACTGATTTCTCAGTCAAAGTTTACATAGTAAACATTACGTCCACCTTTTGAACTATTATCATGAGTTAACAAACCAGAGAAGTTAAAGTGATGCATACTTATGCAAAAACAAATTGTTTTCAAATACACGAGTTCCTTACTTCAAAAGGGATCAGCTCGGACCCAGCCATTCATCTCTATGTCATCGCTATTTTGTTCAGTTCAACCGGTTCATTTTGAGTGGAAGTTACGACAAAGCCTGACTGAGAACTTTGCATCGATATTTCGTCACATCCCCCGCGTCACGTTTATGTTGCAGCAGTGTACCCCACCCCTACCTTGCGCGATTCCAGCACAAGAAGAATAGTAAACCAGGAGAAGAGGACTATAGGGATAATATTTCAACTATTAATTATGACTGATCTTATAAGTTAATATTTTGTTGTTTCTTTACATGTTTTTTTGTCTGTTTGTTGGTTGATCAACTTCTCTTTCATTGCCCGCAAGTCGGAGAAGTTTTATCAAGTACCCAGCACTAGAGATCAGTACAACAAACAATAACCTACTTTCTTATTCAACGTCTTCCAACAACTCAGTGAGCTTAACCTAACTCGTGACAGAGGGAACCTTGTGTCACTACACACGATACCCTTCAAAATTTAAAAAGTGCTCAATTCGCATCCTGAAAAAAAAAAAAACCTATGAAAAACATGCTTTCAATTGTTGGGTGGAGTTAACACCGAAAAAGATATTTTTATTAACCTGAAATGATTCTTTTGACATGAGTCCCACCAAATATTCTTGGGTGTATCTTTGGTCTAGGACATGAGGAACATATTGAACTGAAAAACTTCCGTTCAAGTTCCTCATACCAGGGTCGCCCTTTTCCCACCTGCCTCTGAGTTTTAACTCACTTCGTTAGCAGGAAAAGTAGGGTTTGCTATCATTGAACTTAAGACCTAAGCCGGCCCTACGGAGCTTTGATACTAACCGGTCGGTGACTTAACGCTATACGCCTAAATTAAACCGGCTGCAGTAGTTTAAATGCTAACCGCCAATAATGTTGGTTGAACAAAGTGAAACCGTTTTACAATGTTGAACCTCGCAAATAAGGTACTAAACATCTATTCAAAGCATTTCATTGGATGATCCAAGTTTTTTTCTGCTGATACTTTCAAGTTTCTGCTATTTTATTTCAGCCCGCGTGAAATTTCCTGTAGCTATTGAAGGGCCATTTATACGTAAAAATGTGTGCGCTACACAGGGCGAAGTTCGCCTCGTAGACTAAGAGATAAAAAGAATTTAACTTTCAGAAAATATACAAAACTACAATAGTAATGCAAAGGCATTGTCGCCGGTCAATATCAAACAAAGTATAAAAAATGGAACCATCCTCTACATACTGATGTGGAAAACAAATCTTTTGATTTAAGTAGTTCGATCGATCCTACTGATAAGCCGTTTGTACAGACCGTTTGATGATTATTAGATTTTTTTTTACTAAAATACCCCGATATAATATAAATAAAAAATATCACATATAAATCACAAATCATTGTTTTTGTAGTGACAGCTGTCTTCATGCTTGGAGCAAAGGCATATACGGTATGCACGATCATTTTTGTCTTGTTTTGTTGTTATTGTTTTGTTTTTTTATCAAATGTAAACTTGTCGCTTAAACATAGCTAGCGTTGTCTAGAGACGCCTGCTTTGGCTTAAGAGGTTAAAACTTTACAAGATTCTTAGTTTTCTCTAATTGTTCCGCCGAAAAAAGTTTGAACACGAAAAGATATGAAGCTAAAAAAAAATTTTTTTCAAACCACCCATGATTGTCATGTAGAAATAATTTTCATTGGCCAAAATATTCGCGGAGTATTCTATTACCAATGAAGCACCGAGGATGTGCCATGTACGGTGACCCCTGAGTTGAAACACTGTACCTAGTATTTTTATAAATATGCCGAAAGCTCTGTATTGGCTTTAAGTTGTTGACGAACGCTTCATCAGTACTTCATCGTATAAAATGCGTAAGTAAGTATGCTGTGGGAAACATGCTTGAAGCGATCATTTTAAAGCAAATTCACTATGGCTACTTGGCCGAATGATGCCGACATATTTTGGCAGCAGGAATCACTTTATAGATAACGTATTCATTTTACGGCCAATAAAGTTCATTTTCTCTGGTTCCGAGAAGCTGATTCTTCTACGAGCAAGTTCTGGAGGGACCTGCAAAAACGAAAAGGATCAGCTCAAAGAATCAGTAACGCTGTCCTAATTTATGTATAGTTACCTTTTGTTACATGAATGGTGTGTCAGTTTATTTTTTTCTCTGGCTCGATTTGTTTTCAATCCCTACCAAGCTAATCGTTGAATAACGATTGATATCAGTAAATCGAGGACCACTCCGGCAAAAGTAACAATAAATCTCTTAACAGATACATGGACTGCTCTCTACTTCATGAATTTATCAGTTATCATAAATATCTTGTATCGCGTAAAGCCACATAGATTTAGACGATCTTTAACATTGAAGAATAATCAGTTACAAGAAGCGGATTCTGAAAAAAAAGTCCCCCAAACTAGGATACAAAGCATGGCAATCGTATTAAGAAAGAGACAACACAATCAGAATCAGAGTGATTTATATCTATCCTAACTGCCAAATGCCCAACAAGTCATAAAAGTTAGTCAATGTGCTGTAACGGACAACACTCACGTTCTGTTGCTGAAGAAACTCGGCGATCCGGCTGAATTGCGGTCGAGCTCTTGGCTGGTTATTCCAACAATCTTTAATAAGTTGCTGAAGAGAATAAAAATTAAGTTGCGTGGTAAAAAACACTTCCATGTTCTGATGACACAAAAACAGAGATAAAGAGGAAATGCCCATGATAGCTTTTCAACCGTTCACTAGTTCACCTTGAAGGATTCCGGGCACTGTAGATGTGCTACACTTTCTTGCCTTCCTTTCCCGATCATCCATATGATGGAATGTGTTGGGAAGTTTAAGGGCCATCTGCCGGTAAGAATCTCGAACAGGATCGTGCTGGTAACATAATATATCGTTGAACAAATAATTTAGCTCAAATAATCACCCTTTCGAGTGTCTATCGGTAAGTGTGTTTGAGTGGCTATCAAAAGCGTGAGATGGTGTCAACAGCTTTTGAACACACTGGCACGTAAACATTAAAATGGCATCGGTTCTTGAAGTGTCAAAAATTTACCCCGAGCAAGTATTCAATCGAAGGCCGTTGTTTTAGTTTCAAATTTTAGGAAACGTACCTATACGCGTACACGTTCGACCATTCGGAGTTCTTTTCCTCGGGCGATAAAACACAGCCTTTCCTTGAAAGTGTGCGCATGAGCTCGGGAGCGAGGTATGTCAGATGTCCCTGTGGTATACTGGCATAGCCCTCCCTGGAAAAAATAACATAGACACAATCAATGCGAAAGACACAATCAATGATAAATTGGACTAATACTGGCTAACTCAGTGAGTAATACGCCGGGGGAGCAGGGATGGCGCAGTGATGACAGCACTCGCCTCCCAACAACTGTGGCCCGGGTTCGATTCCCGGAGCTGGTTTCGTCCTTGTCCGGGTTTTTCTCCGGGTCCTCCGGTATTCCTCCCTTTGAAAAAACCATCATTTCAAATTCCTATTCGACCTGGAAACAGTGGACAAGAAGAGCCTTCTAGTGGAATGTCCTCCACTAAATTCTCATTTACGCCAGGAGTTTGTTTCCTTGCTGCTCTGGGATATCCCTCTTTGTGCTTCAGGTACAAACAATTTTCCTGACCTTTCAACTCGTGTCGTTTTATTGCAATATCCTGAAACACAGAGCTTCACTTTGGACTCAAGAAACACGTTCATGGTGGTAAGGGCTGGAAGAACGATGCCTTTGGCATGAAGATAACTCATACCCTGGAGAGAAATAAAAACAAAAAAACAAAAAACGATATCTGATTTTAGCACTTAGAAACAAATACCTGGTCTGAGGGAGAGGTGTCGGTTGACAACAAAAAATCAAGGACGTTTTCAAGGTCTACGGAAAATTATACAGTCTATGAGATCCTTGTGGGAATTCTCATCGACATCTACCAGGTATCAATTCTCGCCGTTTTTCTTGATGTTCTTCTTTCTGTTTAATTCTCCCAATTCTTCTTCAACTTGAATGGCAGTTCTGTTGGATTTATCTTTTAAACAAGTGCAACAGATGATAATCATTGATCTCATCAGTGGCCTTCTTGATTTCCGTTAGTGTCAATTAAACAGTAATAAAATAAATTCTTCTAAAGTGCATCTAAGTAATCTGAGCACACTTTATAGAAGATTCACTTTAACGTAAGTGAATTCATTTTGAAGATTTACGATGGGTGTAGACACAAACCTGTGAAATTTGCTTGGCAATAGATATCTTAGACTGCAATGAGAACAAGTCCTGCCGAACATGAAGATGGTTGTAGAGTGATAAACCTCTTCTTACACTAGAAAAAAAGGGGACTATTGAGTATCAATTTATTCTAACAATTCGTTTAATATTCAAGAAGACAGACGAGAGAAATGTGTACCTGGTGATGACTGCAAGGTTTGGTGGTTCAAGACACGCGCCCATGAAGAGAACAACATTTTCATGTCTAATCATGCTCAACACAGACACCTCGTTGAGGAATTCCTCGACTTCTTCTTTCGTTGACCTCCGCCGCGTATGAATCATGATGTCGCCGTGCCACCTTCCCCTAAAGACAGATTTTCACGTGAATAAAACGGCATAGAGACTTGAGGCTTCTTTACAACAGAAGAAGTCGATCGCAATATTCAAACCTTCCTCCATTCTCACTCACTCACTCATTACAATCTATTCCCAAAACTGACACCTTTTTAGGTTAGTAGGCATATTTGAGACAAAGGACATTAATCGATAATGACAATAGAATTCTCACTTGTAAACGTATCCTTTGGGGCTGACACCCACTATTTCCCCAAACTGTAAATCTGAGTAAGGGATGCTCCATTCTCGAAGAGATTTCTGTAAGAAGGATTAGAAAACGTTAATATCGTTAAGAGGTCATGTAGTGTATAGGATGCCAACGAGCATGAAATATGCGCGATGTAATGCGAGGCGTGATGGTGTGATGTAATATACAGCATGTCTTTAATTATTTAGGTAGTTCTCTTAGGTACGTGAATAAAACCGATTTCATTTTAACCACTGTGTACTACATTGGCGACGAGGATTTCGAGAATGGTGAAGATTTAGAGGACTTCAAGGATTTCGAGGTTTTGTCCAGGGTTTCAGGAGTTTCGTCCGGGAATTCGTAAGTGATTTCGCCAGAGATTTTATTCAGAGATGCCGGGACACGGTGGATCAGACGAAACGACAAGCGGTGCTGTTGGCAGTTCTGTTAATGGTTCTGGAATGGCTACAGTTGCTTTAGATGTCAGTGGATTGGAACCATTTAATCCGAAGGGAGAGGCACACAATTTAAGTCAGCGGTGGAAGAGATGGAAGCGAGCGTTCGATTTGTACGTGACGGGAAAAGGTGTTTCGAACGACGCTCAAAAGCGAGCTCTTCTGTTGCACGTTGCTGGTATGGACGTTCAAGAAATTTATTTCACATTAGCCGGTGATGGCGAGGATGTGAGTTTTCAGGCAACACTTCAGGTACTTGACAATTATTTTGTTCCCAAGTCAAATGTTCCTTTTCAGAGACATTTGTTTAGACAAATCTCGCAGGAGAGTGGAGAAACTGTGGACCAGTTTGTGTGCAGATTGCGTCAGCGAGCAGCGACTTGTGAGTTTGGCGTCAACGAGGACGACTATATTCGGGATCAACTCATAGACAAGTGTTACTCAAGCCACTTGCGCCGGGAGTTCCTGGAAAAGGAAGGGACTGTTACTTTGGGTGATTTGTTGCGGGTTGCGAGATCCCAAGAAGCATTTGATAGACAACTGAAACAATTCAACACGGACCAGGTAGACCGGGTCAATGCAGTGAGAGGAAAAGTGGATGGAAACAAGAATCCCAGAAAATTGAAGACGTGCTTTAGTTGCGGACGGGAAGGACACTTTAGTCAGGATTGGTGCCCGGCGCGAGGTCAGACTTGCGGGAAGTGCGGTACGATAGGCCATTTCAAAGTCAAATGCCCCCAATTCCATCAGCGAGGCGGCGCCCAGTCGGGATCCAAAGAAACGAGGAATAGCAGAGGTGGATTTGGTCGGGGTGGACGTGGACGCGGAAGACTGGGGCAAGAGGCAAATCTAGTGACTCGCGGACCTGCCTCCCGAGAAGAGGACAAAAAAGATTTTGCAACACCAGCTCGTCAGTCAAGACCCGATTATGCCTTTTCAGTGGAACAGTTGGATGACCACAGGGAAGAAAGAAGTGCGTTGGTAACGCTGAACATCGGTGGTGTGTACGTACCAGATGTTCTTAGTGATTCGGGAGCTTCATGTAATGTTATGGGACAGCGGACCTGGGAATTACTAAAGCAGAAGGGGATCAAGTGTGAATCTCGGAAGTCTGCGAAAGAAATTTTTGCTTATGGTGGCGTAGAACCTTTATCGACACTAGGAACTTTTACAGCAGATGTCACGCAAGCTGGGTGTGAGTTTAAAGACGGAAGTAAGGCTGAATTTATAGTGGTTGAAGGCGATGGTCGTACGCTGTTGGGGCGCGAAACTGCCGAGGTGCTAAACCTGCTACGTGTTGGTCCTTTTCAGGCAAACAGTGTTGACGGAGGACGACCAGACGGCAGCGTTAGAGGAAAATACAAGGAGTTATTTAGTGGTGTTGGTCTTTTGAAGGGTTACGAATTAAAACTGCATGTTGATGAGTCAGTGAAGCCTGTAGCGCAGCATGTACGTAGGATTCCTTTTGGGTTGCGAGAGAAGGTTGATGCAAAGCTTGATGAACTTTTGAGGCTGGATATCATAGAGGAAGTGCCGGAAGGGCCGTCAGGATGGATATCGCCATTGGTGGTTGTTCCCAAAGGTGACGGTGACGTGAGGGTCTGTGTTGACATGCGCCGAGCGAATGAAGCAATCATCAGGGAGCGGCATCCAATTCCAACCGTCGAGGAGCTGTTACATGACTTGAATGGAAGTACTATGTTTAGCAAGATTGATCTCAAGTGGGGTTTTCACCAGATCCTGCTCAGCGAGGAAAGTCGTCACATTACTACTTTCGTCACGCACCGAGGACTGTATCGGTACAAGCGGTTGATGTTTGGGGTGACATCGGCACCAGAAAAGTATTAGCAAATCATCAGAGACGTGTTAAGGGGTTGTGCTGGGGTTGCCAACATTGCGGACGATCTTATTGTTCATGGAGGTAACGTGGAGGAACACGACAAGCGTCTTTTTGCTGTGTTGGATAGACTGAGTGAAGTGGGGTTGACGGTGAACGGAGACAAGTGCCAGTTTAGGTTGTCGAAGCTTACGTTCTTTGGCCATGAGTTGACTAGTGACGGTATAAATCCATGCGAAGAGAAAATAGCCGCTATTAGAGATGCAAGACCTCCCAAAGACGCAAGCGAAGTACGATCGTTTATGGGTATTGTCCAGTATTCTTCGAAGTTCATGCCAGACGTAGCGTCCGTAGCGAAGCCTATTCAAGAGTTGACCAAGAAGGGCGTAGTGTTTCACTGGGGAAATGAGCAACAAGCAGCTTTTGAGGAACGAAAGCGTCTAATCACCCAGGCGGAGACACTGGCTTATTTTAAGGTTGGCTGCAGAACGCGAATCATTGCTGATGCATCCCCAGTTGGCTTAGGGGCAGTTCTCACCCAGCAGCAGAGAGGCATGTGGAGAGTTGTCTCATACGCATCAAGGAGCTTAACTGACGTCGAACGGCGCTACAGCCAAACGGAGAAGGAAGCGCTGGCCTTGGTTTGGGTATGTGAACGGTTTAACATGTATGTTTCTGGACAGGACTTCGAGTTGGAGACCGACCACAAGCCTATGGAGCGTATCTACTCCAGTACTTCGAGACCTTGCGCCAGGATAGAGAGATGGGTCTTAAGGCTACAAGGGTACGATTTTAAAGTAGTGTACCGCCCAGGAAAGACTAATATAGCAGACGCGTTGTCCCGCTTGAATTCGGATCACGTGGACCATGGAGAGGAGTATGACTATGTTAGAGCAATTGTTGAGGACTGTGTACCCGTTGCTCTATCACCTAGAGAGATTGAGGAAGCTTCCTATGATGACGAGGAATTGACCCAGGTGAAGAAATGTGTTAAGACAGGGAACTGGGACCAGTGTATACTTCCCTCGTATGCACAGGTCAAGGACGAATTATGTCTGTATGGTGAACTCTTGCTTCGAGGCACAAGGATTGTGGTTCCCAGGCTCTTGCGCGACAGGATGGTGCGGTTAGTACACGAAGGGCACCAGGGTATAGTCAAAACGAAGTATCGTCTCCGCAGTAAAGTTTGGTGGCCAAGAATGGACAAAGACGTTGAGAAGTTTTGTATAATTTGTCATGGCTGCCAAGTCACTTCTGGATTTGACCCCCCAGAGCCGATGTCTCGTGTTTTTCCTCCAAGTGCCCCTTGGCAGGACTGTGGAGCAGATCTACTAGGACCCCTACCCACAGGAGAGAGTATTTTGGTGGTGGTCGATTACTATAGTCGATTCCTAGAGGTTGCTATAATGAAGTCTACGACAAGTTCCAAGGTCATCGAAGCACTTGCACCCATGTTTGCAAGATTCGGTTTTCCATTCTCGCTAAGGACAGATAATGGCCCCCAATTCGTGTCTGAAGAGTTTGAAGCCTTTTTACGTACGAGTGGTATCGAACACCGGAAAACCACTCCATTGTGGCCACAAGCCAATGGAGAGGTGGAACGCCAGAATCGCTCGTTACTGAAATGCATACAGATCGCACATTTGGAAGGAAGGAACTGGAGAACTGAGTTGCTGGTATGGTTGATGGCGTACAGATCCACTCCGCAAACGACGACAGGGACTACACCCTGTTATATGATGTTTGGTCGCGAAATGAGATCCAAGCTGCCAGAGCTAAAGAGAGAGACAGTTGGTGTGCCAGGCGAGGAAGTGCAAGAGCGAGATTGGTCATGTAAATTAAAGGGAAAAGCTTACGCTGACCTTAAGAGGGGTGCCACGCCCAAAAGCATAAGTGTTGGCGACACGGTTCTTGTGAAAGCAGAGAAAACCAACAAGCTGTCTACCAACTTTAACCCTGATCCCTTTAAGGTTGTCCATAAGACGGGGTCAGAGGTAACGCTCAGGAACGAGACTGGCATTGAACTGAAAAGAAACACTGTGTTTGTAAAGAAGCATAACGAGCACGGAGATGTATCCAATGGCAACGAAGACCAAGTGGTACAGGCAGGTTCTGTAGTACGAGTGGATGACCCAGGGGCAAGCAAAATTTCAGAGACGACAGTCGTACCGATGCCAAAAGAGATTCCTCGAACGTCTGAAGATTCTCAAGAACAACCTAGACATTTCCCAGACAATGAAAATACCGGAGTGGGAAGGCCTGTTCGGAGGTCGACCCGGACTATAAGACCGCCCGATCGTTATAAAGCCATATGAACTGAATATGATATGAACTGAATATCTTCAACTTCTTGTCCTTTTATCGAGCGACTGGTTTAATTTAAAGACTTTGATTTGTATGTTGAATATTTAGGAAAGGAGGGAATGTAGTGTATAGGATGCCAACGAGCATGAAATATGCGCGATGTAATGCGAGGCGTGATGGTGTGATGTAATACCCTCGAGACCTGCATATATACAGCATGTGTTTAATTATTTAGGTAGTTCTCTTAGGTACGTGAATAAAACCGATTTCATTTTAACCGCTGTGTACTACAGGTCAGAAGGACAAACTTGATCTTGAATGCTCTCTAACAGGCTATTGTATTTGAAGGCGAAGTAACCAAGTTCACTCACGCGCCGAAAGATAAAAACCGGTCTTGAACCTGATTCTCGTGCTCAAAGTCAAAACTAGATCTCCAATGAAAGGCTCCAATGTCATATTTTAGGCCCCATACATGTTAGCAAACATTTTATTCTTGGATGGATGTTTTTAGTTTCATTTGGGACGGCGCCGAGAGAATTGGGGACTGAGGAGGAGAGGGGAGGGGGAACAGGTAGCGTGATTGCACATTGCCAATGATCATTACAAAAGTAGGTACATAGATATGCACCTTCTTCTTATCTTTTTATGTGTGACTCTGTGACTGTGTGACTGAGTAAATAAAGACTCCTTGTCCTCAGATACTAGACGATTTATGTTATTGAGGTCCTTGTCTTGCCCCGCGACGATTAGCTTTCTAGTTATTGGGGAGCAAAGTATCCCACTTTTATTTTATGTAAAAAGATCAAAGAATAAATTGTTGTTTCGTTGTTGTCGAGTTGGCAAACACAAAAACGTTACTATGCTACCGCTAGATGCTGCAAAAACGTTTCCTACCTTAATATCCTCTTCATCCTGCTTATCTCCTTTCAAGCTAAAAGGAAGATTGAATAAAAATATGCAGTAAGATCTGTTTTAAAGTTAAATCGTGCCAGACACTGATTAGCTCCGACAAAGGGCTAACGCTCGAAACGTCAGCTTTTGGAATCGTTACGGTGGCCAATTTACCACTTCAACTTTGTTGATATATCCAAATTACTTAATTTGAGAGACGCATTGCGAAGTGACGAGAAATGAAGTTAGAAAACACCTCTGAAATGAGGAGCATATCTACTGCTTCCGTCGTCTGGCACTCCAGACAATTTTTGGAACAATAATACTACTACTACTAATAATAATAATAATACTAATTAATGAATGTTACTAATTATATGTGCTACCTATCCGTAATTAGCTTAAATTTGCAGGCCAAACTTGCTTGGGGCTCAGATTTTTTCCGGAAACAGTGGAAAATCCGTGGCATGATGGAGGAACTGATGCGTGAGTTCAGTTTGAATTTATCTTTTCATCTAGGACCGCGTCCGATTTCGCAAGAATTGACAAAGTCCTGCTTTCATATCCAAAATATGACACTCGCTAAACATCCGGTTTTTTTTTTTCAGCTCGCAAACACTTAAAGACGGCTAAAAATAGATCTACATACAGAGGGGGAGGTTTTTTTGGTTTCTTTTTAATTTCTATCCTGTCATATATCAAAATATTAATCTAAAGCCTGTTCATGGCGACCAAATCAGGAAGCCCAGTGAAAGGAATCTAAAATTCTAGAAATGCTTCTGAACTTTTATAATCTAATTTTCAACTAATTGCGTAAGAGTAAGTTAATATATGTAAAAGCAAGCTTCAAAAGGAAGGAAAAGTTGAAATCGTTTTATTCTCTCGTTTCAATCCGATTCTCCTATTCGAAACTTACAAGATGAAATGATTTCCTAAATTTTGATATCTAATTTACCTTGGACCTCCAGGTATAAGTTTTTTCTTCCGTTAGTTTTTTTTTTTTTTTTCTACATCCTTTTAGCAATTAATTTGTTGTACGTGATCGATGAAGAGATCCAGTCTTACCTTTTATTTACCGTGGGCAGTGGTTCGTGATATCTAAATGCCTGAAAGTCATCAGCTGCAGGAAAATAAATTGGTGCATTAATGAGAGACAGACAGCATGCATTATTAATTGCAATTCGAAGAAACGCGATAACTCTATTGACGTGTCTTTTGAAAATGAACAGGAAAATATGTGAAAATAGCAGGTTTATAATTCATGAGGTAGCATTTACTCACAGTAAATTGTCTTCAAATGGAAAACTGAAAAATATCCCTTATCTACATGTCATTATCTCACTCTACGTCATCAGTTGTAAAATACTCGTTGATCTCCGTAGGACTAGTGTAGGCATCAAGCTGAGTAAATTTCTCAAACTACAGCTTAAAACCACAACATGTTCCGTGGGATTTTCGACATACAAATAAAAAAATAACCTCAGATTTACTGAACATCATTTTCTGGGGGATTTTCGCCAAACAAAGAGACTAAAACAGCACATTCATTGAAACTAAACGAAGACCTACGCGTTTGGGTGTTGTATTAGGGCCCGGAACGTTACAAAATAAAGCCGCACGCAACTGAAGGTGTGCCTTGAACCAGTAAAAATGTCTCACCTTTGAAATTTAATATCGTAAGTAAAAGTTTCTAACAATCAGAAACCATGTTTAGCCAAGAATGCGTTGGCTAGGTTTATAGAGGTGCCCTTAAATATTTTGATCCGTGCACAGTCAAGGAATCATTTAAGAAATGTTTGTCGATTTTAATGATCTGAATAGACTTCCGTTTGACTTCTGATTATGAACAAATTTGTTTCAGAAATATTATGCAGGTTTTCATGACTGAAGGGTCGAAAAGCAGTCTAAGCGAACACTCAGAGGGCAGGGGAAAAATGTGAACTACAAACTCAACCTATTAAATTCCTAATTTTTTTTTTCACGTGAGCTCTCAGGGCATAAAATTTTCTAAGAGCTATGAACACGCAACGATTAAAGTTCAACTGAACGGGGTAAGAATAAAAACGCAAGAGGCTTCAAATTATTTCCACCTGAAGCGGGTTTTATTAGGCATATTGAATACAATCATCCAACCATAAGCAATTAATCCCGAGACAACCCATAACTTGCATTAGCGCTACCGAGATAAACTACTGATTTGATACTGCTATTAGCATTTTTTTCAGAAACCGGTAATTTTTAGCAAGCCAAGTTTGAATCGTTTTCGGTCGATTTCGACGAAAAAGTTGCGAAAAAAAATTCCTCGTAAAGTAAATCAGCATCGTAGGTTTCCATGTTTCCGTAAGCGACACTGAAGAAACTTTACGGCGAATCGTGTCTCATGGCTGCAGCTCGTAGCAAAATGATTTTATTCAAGTCCACAGGTTATAATCAAATGAGTCAGCTCTTTGCTCAGTTTTCGCCCCCGAAGAGCGGATGAGATGATAAAAAAACTAACAGGTGGACAACTTAGATCGACGGCCATCGCAACATGAAAATCATCATCAATAATATTGACTTGCGAGCGCTGGCGCACTACTGAATACATATTCATTAAGAATCACAAACGTGACTGATGTGAAACTGATGTTTTGTGTGCTTAGCTCGTTTTCTGTCAGCAGAGACTTCATCTAAGTTTAGCATTTGAAATTAAGGAGTACCTTGTCTTTATCGTCGCCGAAACTCAGTACTTCAGCTTTGTCATGATTGATAATGATATACTGAAACAAGTTCATACTGCTAATATCGCATACACAGCTCCGGCTTTTTCAGTTTTCCAATCTACTTTACTCCAAAGACACCCTTTTATCAAAGACGCTCTTAGCGCAAAGATTCAATGTGTACGATAAACTTGTAGACACAACTTACCGGAAAATATTCGTTTGCTGACTCTCTGCTTTTCTTGCATTCTGTTCTTTTGAGGCCAAGTGGCGAAAAAATCGCAAGGCTCTGTTAAATACTCATCTCCTAAATCCACATCGTCAGTACCAATCCCCAGATCAGCATCCTCTGAAAAACCATTCTTTTCACCGCTGTAATCTTCTAAAGTTGCATTTAAAAGTTTAATGTTGGAAAAATCTGGCGTAGGCGAGCAACTACGGTGTGAATTAGCTGAAGATGGACACGATGTATTTGCAGACGAATAGCCGGAAGAATATGAACAGCTAGCTGACGTTGACCAAGAGTTAGCAGGATGCCAGTTCGAGCTTGCCAAAAGGTTTTTATGAACTGCGTCGTCTTGGTCTATAGTGGTCAGGTTTTCACAGATTCTTGACGGGTAATACCTTTCTGGTGAAGGATGTCGCTCAACTGTTACCGTAAGCGATGTCCCTTGTAATTCCTCCGAGTTATTCGGTCGAAAGTCGAGAGCATGCCTCGGGCTGTAACAAAAGGACTCGTATAGTCCATTGATAAGTTTTTGCCGGATTTTACCTTTAGCACTCAGGGGTAAAACTGTTTGTTGCGTCCCTTTTCGAGCGAGATGTTCTAGGTTGGCGTGATGTAATGACCACTTCCCACAGACACTCTGCCCTTTTCGCCAAAATCGCTTGGCTCTTGTTTTTCCTGAAACAATCATCAAGCAGGTTAAAAAGATTGAAATTTGTTACATGACAAAAAACGTCCAAATGCTTGGAAATCAGTAATTCATTCACATAAACTGAAAGGAAAAGAATTCGTTGAGTAAAATAAATATTAATTACACCTTAAAGGTTATATTTTGTCTTTCTCTTACCGGCATTATGTTTTCGGCATCGACGTTCGCACTCCGCTAAAAGAGATGTCGAGCACTTTTGGTGATATTTCAACCTTTAATTCAGAGAGATATTGGAAAATATTCCTTAACGCCTGAACATTTAAACACAAAACAGGAAGATTGTCAAGTCAGTTGTGCTCTGTATACACATTACTATTCATGGGTAGTGAGTAGTTTTACAGTCAGCTCAATGCTGGTTAAACCCTCAAGCTTCTACCAACCTGCAATCCTGGCAACACACCCCAAGAAATCGGATGACTTTTTTGCAACTGTCGCACTGGTTTCGACAGAGAATCTTCCGTGAAAAACTGCAAAACGGAGGACAAAAAAGCAGACCTAGATGACACAAATTGAATTTCACTCCGAACCCTGAGCAGGTGCGTGTTCAATGACAATGAAAACCTTTCCGCCGCTCAACTTTAATAAAAATATTGGGCATTTTTATCCGCGACTGCGAATTCTATTCCCGAAAAAGATACGAACCTCTGTTGCAAATATTTAAGGGCAATTCCATGGGAGATAGACCTTGATAACTTTTGCAATGTCCGCTTTTTTATAGAAGATTTTTGCTAAAAACAATTTACTGCTGTTCGGTCGGAAAATCAACACAATCTCTGTGGTAATTGTTTTGATCACAGTGCACCTGAAATTCTTGCTTTGATTCTTACCTGTGAGCGTCCACTTGCATCCTCTAGTTCAGATTTCTGTTAGCAGAGAATTGTAAATAAACATTATCGAGTCTGAGTGAAGCCAACACTTTCGCTTGAAAACCTAGGAGCTTTGCTCTAGTTTTCGCTGTAGTGCGTCTATAGCTTGCCTTCCAACCTGTGAATATGCAAATAATGGCAAATAATATGTGATCTCCAGCTGCCAAGAATAGACCAATGAGGTGAAGCGTCTCTATAAACATAAGGAATTATGCCCATTGCCTGAATGCAGCAAGTCTTCCAAAACAAGGGGATCGACCTGCCGCTCTAAACAAAATAACTCTTTTTTAATTCCTCCCGTTTAATTTGAATCAGTTCTTTCGTTGGTTTCCATCTCGAGGCGTCAGGACAAAACAAAGACAAGAACGACAAACAGATGTAAAATAAGTCGCTATGAATGGTATTATAGGAGAGACAATGCACAAAGGAACCGGGTTAGCAATATCTAGGAGAAGATCCCTCACTTGTCTTGAATAAATTCCCTTCTTTTTCTCATTACTAGTTTTATTATCAAAATACGTTCTTTAGCTCATTTCCAACAGTAGAAATTTATCATGCATTGTTACTGAGATAAGCAACCCAACTTTGTACAGTTTCACTCCCGAGGCAATGAATTCGCTGGCTCTCTCGCGCAAATTATACTCCTATTCTTTGACATATGTTTAAATTTCACTTTTTTTAAGTGTTCGCCAGAAGAAGTTCTGAAGTGAAGACTCTTATGTAGTTCTTGGGAAATAAAAGGGATCGAAAGATTAAAACGGCCAAACAAAAACTCTTCGAGTACAGGAAGCCTTATTAACACTCAGTGCGGTTTCTTCAAGTAGCCGAACCAACTGGACTAAAATATAAACGTAAATGTGATGCAAATAAGTTGCAACTGAAAAAATAATTGTAATTGCTTACAAATGCTTTTTTAGTGCATGTGCGCTCAAAACATATAAAATAAAAATATAATTTTATCATGCCTTATCACCCAGCCACGTTACGTACGTAAAAGGTAAACGTCAATGATAGCACCCTTGATATGACCTGATATCCCCACATAACTCCTTGCTTGGAAAGTTTAAGACATCTTTCGCCCGCCTACATTTTCACCAAATAAATTAAATCTTCACACCCTCTTTCCCCACCTTTCATTCCCGCTTTGCTGAAGCACGTCTAACGAAAAAGTTTTAGCTTTATGGTCAATTTGTTTATAAGAAAGAGCAACAGAAAGCTAATCATCGACAGCAGTGTTTAGAGAATTTGTAGCATTTTTCTGGCGGTTCAACTTTTACCAACCTTAAACATGAATATCTTCATTTCCAGCAGAGTCATTGATAGTGAAGAAATGATTTTGAGAATCCCTTTCTCGTCTTTCCAAATAATTCTAATTCATGTTTGATACATAGCTATAGATTCCAGCCGGGTGTCGTTTTCTGAGTGATGTACATTCCTCTAAAGCAGTTTTTAAAGAGCTGAGGAACCAACAAAATATTTTTGTTTTGGATAAAAGAGTGCGATGACAGTATGCTAATTCGCCCACCCCTCGATAAATTCCATTCTACTGAGGTGACTCTTTCGCTATAATGTCTTGATTCACACTCCGATAAAACTTATGAATAAGACACGTGGGACAGAATAAAGCGTTAATTTACCCGATCACTCAATGAGTGCATACTAATTTCCGCCTACAGCAAAAGTAAAGTAAGACTAAAAGCTTCATCGCCTCTCCGTCCGCACAGTTTCACTTATGAGTCTCTGGAATTTGCTTTTTTGTATAAATATCGATTGTTTTAATAGCGGAAGAGTAATTTAGGATGGACGTCTCGCCATTTGTTTATGATAACAAGAATTAATGCATTATTCACCACGAGGAAGTCACTTTAGCTTGCTTTGTCATTCAGTTATGAAAACAAAGGGTTTAGAACTTCGCAGAAAATTCTGTTTTTTTAACGCTTTTGGTTCTAATAGAAAGTCCAATAGAAACGAAAAGTTAATAAGGAATACTCGAAAGACATTGACTGCAAACAAAAACGGAAATTCTTAAACATAGTAACCCTGTTACTACTTGATTATTACCCTCTTTATCATTTCTGGAAATTACCAATAGGTAAATGAATAAATAAGTACCCCGGCACTAAATCCAATCATAAAGATAAGGACATGAATGTCTTGTAACACACAAGAAATGAGCAAAATTGTATCTCAGGCCAAATCGAGCAGACCGCTCTTACGGAAACTCTGTGTTAATGTGTTACCATTATTTGAACATTATCGTTGATGTTGTCTTTACGGAAGAGAAAATCCTATAATTGACGGCTGCAGAAAAATGTGCTCGCATCGACCGCCTAACCTAAAAACCGACTGGAATAGTTACCTTGTACTAAGTTGGATTTGCAGCTTCGCAGGAAAAGAGATCTCACCAACTGCACCGTTTACCAGCTTCGCACAAGCAAATCAGGAAACTCAAATAAAAAAAAAAAGATCACGAGCTCTTTCTTGTATTCTTTTCACTGGGATGCACGTTTAACGTGCATTCCAGGTGAAGACACTTGTAACCTATCATCATGTACTGAATTCCTGAACAAGTTCCCCTCTCAATCAATATGATCACGCTTCACGTGCTAATCCTTAATCACGGTTCACGTGCTAATCCTTAATCACGCTTCACGTGCTAATCCCTAATCACGCTTCACCGTGTTCAAAAACCTTCCCTGGCCTTTTGAAAGCTGAGATTGTTTTTGTTGCTATTCAAACTTTCTTTCCGCTGCAGCTGTGGAATGGTATTTCTGTCTTCTGCCTCATGGAACTTCTCTCGATAAACATTTGCATTTTGGCGTTTTTGGTTTTTGTTTTTTTTGGTTTACAGTAATTAAGATCAAGAAGCAATCTTTTTACACACACTATTAGACCGTTTTGGAAATGTCTATCTACAATACACACATGTAGGTTCCCGGGTTCAAGAGATTGCAGATTTGGTTTGTCTCCAGGTGGGGATGAGAAACGCGCCGAGTACATGGCGCTTGCACATGCACTAAGAGACTACCTACAAGTTGCAAACAATGCAAGAAAGAAATGTCCTCCTTACTATAAGTGTATTCCAAAAAGTCTGTGTTTCACTTCCAGTGCAATTCAAGGATCTTGTATTTTAAATTTTAACCTATAGAATGGCGCCTTTCCTATTGATAAAGCAATAAACAAACAATTTATTGGGAGTTAAGGGCTCTTGTGCGAATGCTAGATGCGATTTTCCCCCTTGCTAATACTTTTCTTCCACCCGAGGGTGTCCACAAAGGTAGAAGTGGTCTCCTTGAGGTCAACAAAAAGTACTTAAATGCCAAGGTAGTGACTGCGCTAGACCACAGCACGTGCTGCCAGCCCGCGAGCATGAACGAAGACTTTTGTTAGAGTGCTTTTTACTATTTTACAGGAAAACGTATTTTGTGTGTAATCTCTTTTAAAGTTGTTTGCGATACCCTCTGACTTCCTTTCTCCAAGTGTTAGCTTCGAATACTTACTGTTTCCAAATTTTCCAAAGGAGCAAAGTTTGTGAGAAAACCTTCCTCGTGCCGTAAACATTGGATTGATGGCTGTTATTCGCACAACTGTGTTGCAAGTTCAAGCATTTTTGATACTGATATAACCTGTATGACGTCACACTGTTGCTTTGCCTCGAAATGAATATAACGCAATGAAGGCCGAAACGAAAATCAACGAGGTCTCAGGCTACGGCTGTAAACGGCGAGGGCTCTTGCCAATGTTCCATGTCTGTTACTTGGGGACGAAACAACATTCAAACCACCTAATTTGAGAGGGAATCTCCCTGTTTTGTTCGATCAGTTTTTCCATTGATTATGATCGTTCTTCATAATCGCTTTGTATAGTCTATGTAATCGATTTACTTTTATTTTCCTCGTTTTAGCGAAGTCGCACAGAATATTTTGTATAATAAAAATAGACTATGAAATATAAAAATAATCCTTCTATGGAATTAACAAATATCCAGAGAAAGTGACTTTCTCATTCTCTCTTGTCAGTACATGGGTGTAAATAGATGGAGGTCACGACTGTATTTGCACGTCCCAAAGGTTCCCTCCTCCCTCTCGCATTTAAGGTTGTGCGGTGTATACTATTCGATTCCTTACGCCGATATTAGTCGCCGCCTAAACTTTTCTTTTCGCGATTTTCTAAGCGCAATCTATTTAAAAGTCACATTGTTTACAGGTATTTGTAAACTAGAAAACTGGCCTCCATGCATCTATTCGCAACCTACCGAATGTAGTCATGAAACTTAGCTCCACTTACAAATGTCACTTTATCTTATTTTCTCGATTGAAATTGTTCCAACTGTGGAAAAATAGGGCTAAACAAGACTGGTCCCTGTTGAGTAATAAGGAAAACAAAATCCGCAGTCGAGTGTTAAAGTCGAGTCGGTCAAAGTCGTCAGCAGTGTCGCACGCTGGTGTCACATTCGTTAGAGTCTTGTAACAGTCGCGGGCAGTGTCACGCACTCGTGCGACAGCTGTGGGACGATATTTACATCCGAACCGTAGAGATATATCTGAGGAATCAATATTTATGTTGATATTTTACCAAACAAAGTACTAATAATATTTAATTCAACAATTCAGGTTCAAATGCACGTTGGTACCCGCCACGCATTTCCTGTTTCTAAAATATATCTTACTGGCCACATTGGATAACTTACTGACTCAGATCTAGTTAAGTATTTGTCCTGGTATTGTCTGTTTAAATCACAACTTCTTACTTGGACTCTGTATTTGATATCTATATCATATGAATAGCTAGACAAAAAACTATGCGCTTATTTCTTGGAAGACCTGCCTTTTTAACTTAAAACTACTGCAGTCTTTTTTCCAACCAAAAACCCCTACTACTATTTTTAATCTGTAATTTTCTCCAATTGCCTTCTCCTTATGCTCCCTTTGTGCCGGGAACGAGAGAGATAATTTGTAATACCTTCACTTATTTACATGCATCCTAGAATGAAAATAGTTTAGTATTCAAAATCAAATTCAGTCCATGTTTGATATGAATCAGACTTTCCTACGTGGTTAACAAATCCCAATGGTTCCTTAGAATCAACAAATGACCTCAAAGGAAAGATTCACAGGTCAGAAACGGTGTAAGTTTTTTTAGGCATGAAAGATCACCGACGTATTCTATCTACCAAAGATGCAAGACTTTGAGACTTCATTCAAGGTTGCAGTTGTAGTTGATTATTATGTTATGTGTCAAGGGTTCAAAGGGTAAATCTTGGAGCAAGTGTACTTTACACAGACCTATATCAGTAGAAGTTAGCTGTGAGTACACAGTAATATCTATCAGGAGAAGACAGTTCATACGCATCACAAAAGCCTCAATAATGGTCACTGGTAACTAGACCCAAATTGAAGCTCTGTTAGCAACACGCTACACGTTGCGTGCGTCTGGTGATCCATAGCGAGGAAAGAAATTTTCACTCCATATTAGTTGCTCTTAATTCACAAGTCTTCGTCTTCGATGGTGGAATGCAAATTCTTTGAGGACGTTCTCGGCATTGAAAATTTATTATTCTTGGCAGCGTATGGTTTGGTATGACCCCTCTGGTTGAAAGCGGGATTGGTTTCCTATAGAAACAGAGAACATAAGCTTTACTGCTCAGTGGTCCTTCTTTTATCACGGTACCTTTTTTCTGTCACGTGGCTGACCAGTCGAATTGTACCTAGCTGGGACCATTCATGTCCAGTCAGTTTAGTGTTTCGTACCCATACTAATAAAGCATGTTTCCATGTTAAGTATGTTTAAAGTAAGGTCGGTTTCTTATGTTAATTAGCAACATAATCTGCTTCAATAAGTTTTGTTTATGAGGTGTCCATTTTTGATATGCAACCACCGGGCCAGGTTGTTAAAAATACGGTTAACCTAAATTTTTAATTTAGTTTTACAGCTCCGCAAAAGATATTTTCTTTTATATTTTTTCCCCCTAGTTTCGAGTCATATTAAGGGAAGACTCAACAAAGCCTTAGCTCTTATACGCGCTCTTCTGCATGGGAAATGAAATCCAAGGTTAACTTTAAATCCTAGATAAAGGTTAACCCCCTTTCGGACAACCCGGCCCTGTTATTGAAAAGAAGGTCTCAAGCATAATCAACAGAACTTTAAGCTCTAACTCTTTACCAACTTATCGTAAACAATAATCAACATTTGTTCACACCCTTGCAGCACGTGAGGAATTTCGTGCGATCTCCTGGGAAGGGTACGAATCGACCAGCGAGTCGGGTACGAACCAACACAAACTGGGTACGAATCGTCTGAATTTGGGTACAAATCGCCTGATTACGAAACGTCAATGGGAAAGAAATGATTGGATATCGCCTCGTGCAGTAGATGATTGGGAAAAGTTGGCGCAACACGTTTTTCGAGCCGTTAACACGATGTTGACTTTTGACATTTGTGCTTAACGTCCTCCTGCTTAGATGTTCTAGTGCATTTTGTATTGTTTGTATTTTTTTCAGTCAAACCTCTTGCTGAAGAGTATCCATATATAGGTTAAGTGAAGGGGGCATGGGGACAAGGTAGGACGTTCTCTATAAAGGGCAATAAGACCACGCTCTGTCCGAACGGTGAATGGCGCAAATTTAAGACTAGAGTTACGTAAAAGGGAAGGGATTTCACAAGATAAGGTACATGTGTAAAGAAAAGAAACTAATGGTAAATTTATGATACCACTTGCGACGAAAGCGAGAAAAAAAGTTTTCTTGTTCAAAACAAAGGCCTCGTTTTTTGTTCTGTCTTTTTTACAAAAAGTTTACTGAGGAATTGTTATAATATAAAAAAAGCAGAGTAATTGCTTAGGGTTAGTGAGTCATGCTGAAATCGGTCTGTAAAAAGTATCCTCGCAAAATTGCCATTTATTTTAAATACAGTAAGAGATGGGACCATCCTGCATGGATGATAATATATGGATGATATATATGGATGATAGATATATTGAAGTGGTCAACAGTTTGATCAAGATTGGTGTATAAAAGGGACAAAGTTGGGACTCACGCCAGAGCAAACTCTCCCTTCTCCACCCCCCTCCAGGTACTTTCAGTGACTAAATTGAAGCCAATCGAAGGTACTGAAGTATGTGTAATGTACTTGGACACAGTAACAGCACAGAGTAGATATCATTCACCTACCGTCTCCTGTGAATTTGTCACGTCTCCGGTTGCTTCTTCTGATGGCATGTTTGTTTCTATTCCGCCTGGATACAGTGGTAACATACCATCCTGTAACAAACCAATTGGAAATTAACCACATCGTTTGTATCGTACTCCACAATCGTGGGCGTAAAAGCTCTCCATGTTTCATTAAAAAAGTGAACACAGTACTGAATCAAGCGGGGCTCAAAACGAAAAACCGAAAAAAAATCTTCTCGCGTGAAAACTAAACTTTGTCACTAGGCTTTCTAATTTAGAGTTCTCATATAGCTTCGCGTATCAATAATTTTTTGGTGAAAAAAAAAAAAAACAGCTTCGCTAACTTCGTGGGTAACAAGCCCATCGAGACCAGATGGAAGCATATCAGTTCCTAATAAATAATCAGTAATTATAAATAAATAATTTAGCAATGGACATTCCACTGGGTGGCTCCTCCTTGTCCACTGTTTCTAGATCGAATTGGAATTTGGAATGTTGGTTTTTGCGGAGGGAGGAAAACCGGAGAACCCGGAGAAAAACCCTCGGAGCAAGGACTACTTAAATACGAGCGATATGAGATCTATTAGTCGGTTTATTCTCTTTGTTGTTATATACAAAGTGTCTGTTCTGACGTTACCTTTTTATTCATTTCCATCTCAGCCATGACTCTGTCAACGCACGCATTCATATAAACAAACTGCAAAATAACAACAACAAAGACATTACGAAAAGAGCCGGTTATGGCCAACTAACGTAACTTGAAAAAACAAGGTAAGGCGGTGCACAGTCCTACTTCTCACTGTTCCCCGCCATGACCCTCGGACACTCGGTCTCGATCACATGGACTTGTCCCCAGTGCACTTATTGAAGAGCGAGTCAATCGGCTGGGACGATGGTTGGCCCCCGTCACTCAGATAGTCACCATTCATGTCGACCTTGGCTAAGGCGACATTGATTTGAGATAGCCTTGGCCTTTAAAATTTTCCGAACGACCATACGTGCTCGATACGTTGAACGATGTCGGACTTCTTCTCAATGATTAGATCACAAAATTTACTTCTTAATTAGAAACGAGTCAATTGTTGATGAGGCTTTCGCGCCACGAAATGGACAGAGTGGGCTGATTTCATATTGTTTTGTTTCTTAGGTTGAGATTACTTAATGGGTTTCAGTTAAAACACATATCTACGACCATTGTACTTCTCATCAAATCTTTTTTTCAGAACGTTCTCAGAGGTCGTCGCACTCGCTCACTCTGTCAGGATATTTCATTCAGTTGGCTGGTCATTCATTCAAAAACATAAAATGTCTACTAACATATGTGGAATATATTTTAACCCATCTTGGCTTTTTGTCGCCTTTTTTGTACTCAAAACAAAATGCCATTGCTTCTCTATCAGCCTCCCACTGTGTCAGCTCCTCCCAGTTGAATGTGTGCTCCTGCTCCTGTTAAAACAAGAAAGCCAACCAACTCATTTACCATTTCAATAAAAATGATAAAATAAAAAATAAAGGGGATTTAGCAGTGGACATTCCACGAGGTGGCTCTCCTTGTCCACTGTTTCCAGGTCGAATTAGAATTTATAACATTGGTTTCTTCGTCGAGGGAGGAAAACCGGAGGACCCAGAGAAAAACCCTCAGAGCATGAACGAGAACCAATAACAATCTCAACCCTCATGTGACGCCAGCAGGTCCGCGAATCGAACTCGGATCGCAGTGGTGGAAAGCGAGCGCTCTCACCGCTGTGCCACCCCTGCTTACTCCCATTTTCACCTTGCTTGTTTGAAAATAAAGCAGTTCGTGATGTCAAGACAAACGCAATAATAGACAAAGAATGACTCACTTCAAAAACAATTCTTGAAGCATTCTGTAATCATATTGTTTTGCCGTTTGTAAATGCCACCACGAAAAATGCAGACATCACAGAAAACGGGCGAGAGACACTGGTATGTATGTGTATAGCGTCAACATTTTCGAATAAAAACAAAGGACTATACTGACCTCTTTTTCACCCTCGCTGGAACACGCTCGTAGTCGGAAAGAGTTTAAACTTATGGATACGATCACATGACCACTTTTTCTCGCATCGCAACCACAGTGAGGAAAAACAACAGTTGCATACCCATCTAACGTTCTTGCAACATCAAGATACTGCAATTATTAAAAAAGAAAAAGAAAAAAAAGGTCCAAATTGTGTGTGTGTGTCCAGTACAAATTGAAATGAATGTTAAAAACGGAATCGAGCGTGAAAAGATCGGATCCAAATGAGTGAACCATGTTTTGAACAAGCTCAGGAAGAACATTGAAAACCAACTGAGTGAAATACTCCAGCCAGTGGCTGAAAAGAACAAAGACATAGTTGAGATTCCTCTTTCATATGGGCTCAATCTTCAACCCAATTAAACTTTCCGGTAATCTCCAAAAAACCATACTAGACTGTTTTACGATTTTTCTTAAGACAATAATATCGTGTGTCTCGAAGATATATTACAACATTGCACATGTTTGGTCGACACAGAGTGTTTTGTGCGCAAATACACCATGGAATCTCTTACCTCTTTCTTTTTATTTGCTGCCTTCAGGTCTTTAAGCTTTTGGAGGTTTTTTCCAGGGGACAGTTTCCGTGTTCTTAAGTCACTAACGGCCTGCATGTGTTTTAAAATGACAACACAAGTGGTATAAAGAGATATTTACACAAAATAAGTTATTCATAAAATCATCTTTGCAGTGCTACAAATATCTCAGACTTTGGGATGGTTGTTTGGGACACTGGCACTCCCTTGCACTTTCTCAATGGTAAAACATGATGATGAAAAACATTGCAGGTCAAGGGTTGAACTTAATTTTCCACATAGTTTGATCTTAAATACCCTAACACAGAACAACAAGGTTTTTCAAAAAGCTAATTGAGTATCATTCTTCTACAATGTGGCTGGAGACTCTGGTTTCATTGCTTTGGCCAGTACACCGTAAAAATTATAAACCCAAGCTAGTTTATTGATGAAAAGATACAAGACTTAAAATAGGCAGCTAAGGGTCTATTTCAGTTCAAAAGAACTATGCATAAAGGACATAACATAGAAAAAGGGAAAAAATAAAGTTAATATATCTTTCTCCGGTGAAGAAAAAGGAATACCTGGGTATATAGGAGATTTACTGCACTCTCGTCATTGTTCATCTGCACCTCCTGTTGAATTACACAACAAATAAATAAAATGCTTTACTTTCAAATCCTCAGCACCACGTTTCCTTGAAGACTTTGAAATTCTACTCACTTTTACTAACAAATGTCCTGGTGTTTGTGTGCCCCCTTCCTATAAATGTACCTTTGAATCCTCTTCACCCATTAAACTAGATGTAATGTAAAGGTCACGTAAATCACCCTCCTTTGGCCAAGATACAGACTGAATGAAAAACATTAAGTCGCTTTTTGTTTTCAACTTAGTGAGGAAAATTGAGAAACAATATAAGTTAAATGCCCTCTTCTATGGGTAAAAGCTAAAACAAAACAAAAATGACTTTGTTTTTTTTTTTTTTTTCCATTCAATTGGTGGGAACTAATGCACAAAGATTCATAGGACCACTTCTTTCCAGTACCTTACTGTAATGACTGAGGCACTCACTCATGAAAGAGTGAATAGTCTTTCTCTCTTCACAATTACTGATAGCATTGGTCTACATCTTACTGTAATGACTGAGGCACTCACTCATGAAACAGTGAATAGTCTTTCTCTATTCTCAATTACTGATAGCATTGGTCTACATCTTACTGTAATGACTGAGGCACTCACTCATGAAACAGTGAATAGTCTTTCTCTCTTCTCAATTACTGATAGCATTGGTCTACATCTTACTGTAATGACTGAGGCACTCACTCATGAAACAGTGAATAGTCTTTCTCTCTTCTCAATTACTGATAGCACTGGTCTACATCTTGACGACCAGGCTTAACATTAGGTATAACATTAGCACACAAACCCTTGCTAAGGTAAATATCCACTTTCGAAATGCAAGACAGGTTGTAGATGATGCAGTATAACTCTTGATATATAAGTTGTGAGGGAACTCATTCTGTTCAAGTTTGCGTTCTAAAATCAGAAAAAAAAAATAAGCCAATTGAGAAACACCATGCAGAGAGAGTTTGGTGTTAATAAAATTGTAAAATTTAAAGTAAAAAGCAAAATATTATGCCTCTTTTGTAAAGAGAAGAATGGCAGATCTAGAGCCAGAAACAACCCAAAGCCTTTAAGCCTTTACCTCCCATGAGTGACCAAGACAGAATTTCTCCTTACAGTGATGACAATAAAGAAAAATATCAATTAGGATTTAACAGTTGATCTGATACCAAATTCTCCAAACTAACATTATGGCTAAATTCTCCAAATTACAATTATGGCTCCCATCGTCAAAACTTTACCATCATATATTAAAGACAGCCAACACACTCTTCAAATTTTTCGAGACTTTAATTTCCTCGGCCAAAACAAACTTCACCATGGATATTATGTCTCTTTACACTGTCATTCCTAATGGCGAAGGCCGTCTGGCCCTTAAAATCTTTTTTGATCAACGTACTGTTAAGGAACCAAAATCTGAAACACTACTACGCTTAGCCGAACTGGTGCTCACACTCAATTGTTTTTCATTCGGAAATAACTTCTTCAAACAAACCAATGGTGTAGCCATGGGCACCAAAATGGGACCTAGCTAAGCCAATCTTTTTGTAGGTTTTGTCGAACATCAATTTTTCAGCCAATACAACGGCTCCAAACCTGAACTCTACGGTCGCTACATCGACGACTGTATCGGTGCTACCTCCTCTACCAGAGAGGAGCTCACTCAATTCATATCCGCAGTCAATTTTTTTCACCCGGCTCTGAAATATACCTGGGAAATTTCTGACAATTCTTTATCCTTTTTAGACATCAAAGTTTCAATTGAAGGCAACGGTTTATGCACTAGTGTGTATTACAAGCCTACAGAATCGCATAATTACTTGTTATATTCGTCTTTGCATATTAAGTTAAGAATTCCAATCCTTTTTCTCAGTTTCTAAGACTTCGTCGTTTATGTAGTGATGACTCTGATTTCCACCACAAATCAGAGTCAATGTGCCAGTTTTTCAATAACCGTGGTTACCCTGTTTCTGTCGTTCAAGCGGATTACCACCGCACCCAACTTATTGATCGACATTCAACACTACAAACGTCGCATAAGGAAGATTCCGACCGCATTCCATTCACTCTCACGTTTCACCCTCACAACCACTCAGTTAAATCCATCATTCTTAAAACCTTTTTTTACTTCAAAACGATCCAGAGACAAGCACTATCTTTTCGCAGCCTCCGCTCAAGTTCATTCAAACGCGACAAAAACATAGGCAAATTTTTGGTCAGAAGTTCTTCTCAGACTAATGACCAACCAGGCACTTTTAAATGCGCTCGTGCACAATGCAAAACGTGTCCTTTCATTCACAAAACTGTTAAAATATTGGGACCTAAACGATCCAATAAGATCGCCGATCACTTCACGTGCACCTCCGCCAATGTAATCTATTGCATAACTTGCACTTATTGTAAAACGATATACATCGGCGAAACAGGAAGAAGACTAGGTGACCGATTCCGAGAACACCTTCGAGACGTGGAAAGGAAAGGAATGACAAGGACACATCGAAACCAGTCACTAGACACTTTAATTTACCTAATCATTCTAAGCAACATATGGCAATCTGCGGTCTTTCCTTACACTAAGATAGCACGGAAAGCCGTAAAACTCTTGAACAAAAGCTCATCTTTCAAACCGGCAGTCTAAATCCCACAGGGATCAACGAACGCTTTTCATTCCACTAATTTACTCGTGTTTTTCTCGTTGCCATGTTCCCACCAATAACGTAGCTCCATTTTCTGCCTTTAAAAGCACACACAACCCACAATTCCCCTATTCGGTCCGACGAAGGGCTAACCTGATAGTTGAAACCAAAAGTTTGCTTTCCGGTTGCGGTTTCAAATTTTCTGTATTTTTTTTGCCGGCAAAGTTGAAAACTTTGCCCAAGTGCGACCCATACCTAACGCTCGAAACATCAGCTTTTGTAATCGTTACGGTGGCCAATTTACCATTTCAACTTTGTTGATATATCCAAATTATAACATCATAAGAATTGTATGGCAGAAAGTAAGCAGAATTACTAATGAGATCTTGGGAGAGAAAGGGTTAAGGCAAAATCAAAATTAAACACTTACACAAGCTGAGCCTAGCTACTCAGGGAATATTAGCACTAATGCAGACTCAGCAATTGTGAAAACCTATACCTTTGAATATAACTCAGGATTGGCAATGATCCAAGCAATAAATGACAGCTAGTGATCAGCCAAGCCACAGGTGGCCCAAGCTCTCTTTGAAAACCACACAAGGAACACAATTTGCTATCGATTTATAAGGATTTGTATGGGATTTTCTACAAGATATCCATAAAGGATAGTTAAAAGTGAAAATATTAAATAAAAATGGCTTACCTTATTCCATACGTGTGTTGCTTGCTCCTGGTGTCGTTTTTTCACCTATTTCACTTGATTTAAGCGGTTTTTTTAATCCTGGTTTTCTTCTCTTTAAGAAGAGAAATCCAGGATTAAAAAAAAACCGCTTAAATCAAGTAAAATCGGTAAAATAACGACACCAGGAGCAAGCAACACACGTATGGAATAAGGTAAGCCATTTTTATTTAATATTTTCACTTTTAACAATCTCTATATGGATATCTTGTAGAAAATCCCATACAAATCCTTATCAATCGATATGCAAATTGTGTTCCTTGTGTGGTTCTCAAAGAGAGCTTGGGCCGCCTGTGAACAAGCTAGTCCAAAATACCCACTAAAAACCCTTAATGGTAATTAACAAGAAGCACAACATACTTCACTTACCAAAACCATCCTCACCAATCTCAAAGAGTGCAAAGTTTGAGATGCTACCTTCAACCAAGTTTAGCTTTTCTGTCATGGCCTTCCATTAACATAATATCAAATCAAATCAAGTCACATAATGTCTAGTTTATAATTTGGATTTGCCCATTTTTGAGTCTTGTATAACAAGAAGGCCCTGGTGAATGGTAAAAAATCCAAAATTTGCAAGATACTGAGACTTCTGTTTAAAAATGCGAGACAGAAGTCAAACAATTTCATCTTTAGCTCTCCTTACTAAAGCTTTTGTTTCCCTTAGATTGTTGTTAGGAACTATTAATAACCAAAAATACTTATTTCCTCTTCATAATCAAAATAGGATGTGCCACATCCCTCCTTTTTGTATGTGATTTTACACTTTTTGTCAACAGAAATCGGTACACATTACTGTTGCTCACAACAATATCTTAAAGTTAGACAAACTACCTCTCACCCTTGGCTTCAATAGTAAATCCATGAATTTGAAAGCATGCATACACTGCATTTGTGTAAAGTACTGTGCATGAATGTTCTCCACTGCTCACCTGATATACTTGAACTGTTTTGTGACATTTCAAAACAGTCACAGTTGTAATGGACTCATCTGGTAAAAATACTCTCAACTCAACTTTCATTGAACCATCTTCCTCTTCTTTCTCTTGCTAAAATACAACATTGGAAGAGAAAATGAATAGAGACCCTCTGTTCTAATTCTCAACAAACCTGTACTCATATGAAAAACTGAGAAAGTGGCTTGTTGGGCTAACATTAATTCCATCCTGTCTAGGTGTTAAAAATGGTTTAGCATGTAGGAGAGCTATGTGGCTCACAGATACCATCATAGGTTATCTCCACTTCCATAGCAGGTACAAGAAAGAACCAGCTAGGAGTATGGCTACCGGTCTGTGTGGGATGCTGGTCTGTCAAAGGTTACCCATTTAAACTCCTGGGTGGAGAGGTTCTCTGCTAGAGTACAGAGCCTTGTCCAAGAAAACAAAAAATACAAAGACAAATACTACTTTACAACATTACTTCAAGTATACTAAAAAATTTAATAAAATAAAGGTAATCTTATTCAAAGCCATCTCTAGGTAGAATCTGCCTGAAAAAGAAACAACAAAATACCTGAAGTTGGTTTTCTGAAGATTTAAGAAATTCTACCATGGCATCTGACTCTCCAATAACTTTAACTGAATTAACTGTTAAGAGAGTATAAAAATTACTTTTCAGTCCAAAATTTTCAGGGCAGATTGAAAATTTTCAGGGTAGCTTAATTCTTGTTTGCATTATTTCTAACAATTATTAATAGTCTATATCAAATGACCATAAGACTGGTTTGAATTTTTTGGCTCTCATCTATAAGTTTTAACTAAACCTTCCTCTTTACTAGGCCCTAGTACTCAATGAGACTCCTCCCTCCCTGACAGGACCTTATTACACCCTGTGGGGTGGTGTGGAGAGTTAAAGGAACATTTTGAAACAAGCTGATAGTGAAGCAGTCTTTAATTCAATTCAAGAAAAAAAATTCAAAATTTTGGCTTGATATCATCTTAAATCTTTAGGGGTGCTTCCAGAAAATGCCTCTTGTGTGGGTTTGCTTTTTCAGACACCTCAGAGAAACTAATATCATTGTTACTGGAAGACTACTAAGCAATAGAATCGCATCATTGAATAAAATTTCACATCCTGATTGGTTAACGAAGTGAGGTATTTAGCTTGGAATGGTGAGTTGAAAATGAGGCTAGGTGATATTGTTTCGCATCTACATAAACATGACAACTAAAGGTGATGCTGTTTTTTTTTCTTATTTTGATTCAATTATGTCATTCATGGAAAATCCATTACTTGACTCATGAATTCCACGTTAAATTGCACTTGAAAACTGATATTGGACTCATCACTTTGCAACTTGTGCAATGTCGGTTTTTGCATGCCATTTAATTTGCAATTTCCTAACCAAGTAGTGAATTTTCCTAGAGAATCTGAAAGTACCAGTATTTTTGTTTTGGTAGACTGTACCTGGTGTGCAGTGTGCAGAAGAAACGCAAAATTGCTTCCAGTATTCATATAAAACAATACATTCACTGTAATCTCAGTTCTACTTCACATGACAGAGTGAATAATTACAAATTTATGAGCTTATAAAGCACATTTTATTTAAAAAACTGCTGGTCTAACCTTGATCAAAATAGAATTCCAGAGCTTTTCTACGGGTCTCTATTTGCTGATCAGATAAGTGAAATGGCCACTTTCCAGGAAACTTTGGAAACTGGAAATCTCTAAACTCCTTTTTAAGCTGAGAGCAAAGACAACAAAAGCCTCAGATTATATCAAACTATATTAAGATAAAAGATAATTTAATCAATTAGGCACAATAAATATTAATTTAAAGATTAGCAGTAATTATCACTATACACCAATATGACTCTGTGTATCATTACCATGAGAGCAAAAGTAGATGTAATTCTACACTCAGGCCAAGTGGCCCATCTACCCAAAGCTTATCTTGGTTTCTGTTGCATGAAACAGGTATGAATATTAATACTCCCCCCAGGATGTGATGCTAGACCATTGCACATTACCTCCCTGAGAGTGAAGACTACACACATTTTCTAGGCCCAGTTGTCCACAGGCCAGTTATTACTAGCCCGGGATTAAGTTTAGAACTGAGTTGCCTTATTTCTTTGTTCAAAAATTTCTTCAGTCTATTATTTTTAGGACAAGCAAGCATCAAATTGTAGACTAAAAGAACTCCACTTAATTTTCTTTAAAAACTTTCAGATCTGAGATCAGATTTCATACTAACCCTTACTACTTGACCCAGCTTTGAACAACCTGGCTCAGGGTGATAAAAGGTACCAGCTTCAAATTTGACAGTTGGCCACAAATGGGTCCCTAAATCAACTCCTAGGGAACACTTCTCTGCTATATTTAGCAAATAATTCAATTACAAAATCTTTATCTCTTTACCTGGCTGTGCAAGTTTGAAAATTCTTTGTATCTCCTGGAACAAATATGCTTGTCTCCATAATAGATATTATATACCTATAAGAAGGATATTCTTTCACCACAAATAGATAAATATAATTATAATCATTAGAGTTACTGCAGCTTCAATTTATCTTTTTATGTAGTTGACTGAATTATCTTTCCTTGGAAAGCCATTATTGCAAATGACTACTTTAAGAACAATTATCAACATATTGCTGACATGACACATGTATGTAATGGCACCAATGCAAGGGTAGTGAAGGGGGAGAGAGTGTCCTCATCCCACTTCACCTCTGAATTCTAGAAAACATCCTGCCTCACAAAGGAAAAATGTCTCCTATTTCTTCTTGTGTACAAGGTTTCATGGAAATCTTCAGGTTTTCACTTAATAAAAGGAAAAAATTCACGGGTCAAGTAGAGTGCATATTTCAGGAGGCAAATGACACCACACACTGGTTCATTCATAAATCATGCTCACCTTTCCCCAAATACTAATTTTAGCCCTAATCATATTTCACATATAAAAACCCTTTGATACCCACAAATGGAAGAGCACGACTACAAGATGTTGCATTAATATTTGTGCAGCTGGTTATTTGGTGAAGTAAAAAAACTTTCTTGGCAGGTTAGTTGCCTTCATCCTATAACTACAAGATGACATTGTGATTTAGATTTATTGTGATTTTGAAAAGAGATCTCATTGACATAACAACTCAACTGAGAAATAATACTGTATCATGCAAAAAAACACATTTTAACAATTCTTACCACAAATGTTTCACCATTACTAACAACTTGTCTTGTCTCAGGAATTGATAATGGTACAGCTCTCTTGTCTGAGTAATCATAATATTCCCCACCTGATGAGCTCTCACTATCAAATTTCTCAGCTTCGTTTTGGCTGACAGATATCACGACTAAGGTCAGTTTATCTCCACCTTTCTTTATCAGGTTCACTACATGTTTGTGAGTAGCACCCTCCACATTTTCACCATTCCTGTTAAGAACAAAATCATCACTACATCAATATTATGGCATATTCACTACATTAACCATGAATCCCCCTAATATAGGTACTTAAATTCCCTGCACTGTTCTCTTTACATCTCATTTGTTACTGACAAGAAAAATTTTTCATGACCATCAGGAGCTTATAAAACTGGTTTGATAGTCTCCTTTGTTCTTGTGCCCATAACCTTTGATCCAAGGGATATTTGGTAAGGACAAACTAGAAACTAGTCACTCTTAAGAGTTCAAGGATTAAGAAGTTGAGATTCTAACTAATAAGAATTACTGTTAAATAGTGTGAAATATTTCCTCAAAAAGAGATCTTCTATCCCTTTGGCCGCAGCAAGGTCCAAGAATCACCTAACCCCAACTCATTAAATATTTCTTAAATACTAATGAACTGCTTTCACATGTGGTTTACAAAATACCTTGTTTACCATGCCATGGATAGGAAAATGTAAAGCAGCCTCATATCAGATTGATGATTTCCACCCCTTCAACAGCTATAAGTATATTATAGGGAATAGCCAAAAGCATTCTTTCATGATTTTACACCCATCTGCATTTATAGCTTTGATTAACACTCCAATTTATTTGTTTTGATTCCAGGACCATACAACTCAAAATCCAATTTTTTTCTCACTCAAAGTATACAACTTTGAATAGTTTCCCAATAACACTTGAAGGAAAGAAGTTTCCAGCAATCTGGAAAAGTCCTTCTTGAAAAGATGTAACTTTCAAACACTGAACTTTGTACATGTAGAATCTACATCTTATCACCAACACATAAAATGCACCATGAGTGAAGTGTGACTTTACATGTGACCACAGTGATTACTACCCTTTCAAAAACATTCATGGTACTGTCATAAACTGCATGGGTATTAGGTATATATTGACAGAGGTTTCAGTAACTTTTTCCAAAAGTTGCTTTGTATGGTATAATGGGCCTGGAAAGGGCCACAAGGCAAAACCCAAACACACGAGCTTGGTCAAAGCTAAACAGACTGTGGTCAAAGGTCTTGTAGGCAGTGGTTGACCACCATTTAACCTAGCTTTTATCGAAACCCCTGGCACTGATGGAAAATCTAGCTCCTAAACCATACAGATTAATACTGATGAAAACAAGTCAGGCTCCTAAAAGCTAGATCAAGGAGGCAAAGCGGATTAATGTCCATCAATATTAAGACTTACAAACTTGACTATAATATTTAACAGTTTGTAAAAATAAAATCCTATCCTCTGAGTCTGTGTAAGCAAAAATGATCATGAACAGATACGTGTGTTTCATGACTTAAGTACTAAGAGGAATAAAGAAATGACTTGTTTTATTCGAATTTTCTTATTTAAAACAACAAATTCCTTATTAAGCTAAAGATGTTTTCTTCACCTTGGTTTACTGACTTCAAATTTGGATTATTAAAAACACATATTAAGTTCGAGTGGCACCACTGCGCTGTAACATTAAGACTTCTCACTTAGGAGAAAGGAATCAAACCAAATCAGAGGTTAAAACTTAAATAAACACTTGTCAAATGAAAACATGATTGCAAGTAGAAACAAAAAACTATTTTTCTACCGGAAAAATCTCAATAAGCAACGGTAGGTTTCGAGAATGTTGGCACAGACTACTAGTTGCGCCATAACTCCATGTCAAGCAAAATATTCTCGTAACTTTCTTCGACTAGGGAAGAAATATGAGAAAATAAAAAATCGGCTGGTGAATGATCACAAGAGGAAGTATTAACAGCTGGCAACGATCAGTTTGATGATAATTATTGCAGAGAAGTACGTTTATTTCCATCAACCACGCAGCACCAATGTTGCAACTATCCACTGTCCCCTAATTAAAAGAATCCGTGCAAAATAATTAGAATCACACACAAAGTAAGTCGTGTATGTTTACGTACACTTCAAGGATTCGATCACCAATCCTGACACCTCCACTGTGAGCAGGGCCACTTTCCAATACAGCGCTTACATGCTGCAACGGTGCATACAATTCTCCATTTATTGACCTCAGCTGCCCCCCTTCTGATACCTGGCCACGAACATTAAATCCAAATCCATTTTCTCCTCGGCACAGTTCAATTAATCTGGGTCCATAAGGATCAGCTTGACGAGCATCAGCTTCTTCGTCATCCGCCATGTTTGATTTAGCAGTCACGTGATAGCAGATGGACGTAAAACTTCCGCCAAGCCAGTTTTTATTTCCGGTTTTTTAAGCGTTTTCATTTCAACATTGAGTAAATTGAAGCTACATCTTACAGTACTGTCACTGAAGTCCATTAACACGGGGTACTTAAGCAAGCTGGGTTAAGTATACCAACCTGGGTGGCTATTAGTAAACCAACTTCTTTGTGAGACTTTTCCGTAACCTTTCCATGTGAATCCGTCAAGAGTGATAAAACATCTCATACAATAATATCCAGCTCATACCATAAATAAGTATCGAGAAAACTAAGGATGAATAATATTTAAATCAAATGATCGCCATTCAATGACCACTTCAGCGTCATAAAATTATTATTATTATTATTTTTTTTCACTAATGGAAATATACCAAAAACGGAAAGAAAAACTAAACAGCATAAAAGAATCTACCCACATTCCCCCCTTAAAATTATCGGGAAAATAAATAATATTAGGAATTAAACTATTACTGGCACCTGGTTAATTAATTGACCGCGAGACCTCTTGACCTTCAAGAGTAAATTGTACACTAATTGTCAATGGAAATTTCGTTCCATAAAATCAACATTTGTTAAATGTGGGTGTTCACTGAATACAAAACGCCTAAGATTCTCGATACAACCGTGTTCTCCCATAAACGCGCCTGTCCGACTTTTACCTTGTTGAAAAGTGTTAACTGTCACTTTGAGAAACAAATGTATTTGGTTCCCGTAACACCTGGCCCCATGGAACTTCTTTGCGGAAATGTTTCTTTTCCCCTCTCTTTTTTTTCCCGTCTCTACTCTTTTAATTTTACTAAAAAACGCCCTTTCACAACTCTTAATGACATGAACTACTCCACAAAAACACCCCCACAGGGCGAGGAGACATCGCATGGCAACATGGGATTAATTTCCGATGGTGACCCGAATGAGTTACGAGATGATCCGAGTGAGTAATTTTAGTGGATTTTGTCAACACGAAGTCATTGAGATACTGCCAAAATCTATTGCCAAAATAGATCGATTACATGTTAAAGCTGACCCCCAAAATCTCTTGTTACTCTTCATTGAGCCAAAAATTGACATTCATGAGCATTAATTCTTAAGTTGAAAAAAAGCTCTGCTTTTCGTGCTTTTCATTTGCATTTTGTGCAACAAGGAACGTCGTGGAGAGCTGTGTTTTGCTGGTTGCTGATTGGTCGATGTACAGACCCCCTGTGACCAAATGGAACGCCGCTCTAGACTGACAACACGCTCCAACTTACTCTTTCCAATATGGCGAACCCGAGGAAATTTGCTGAGAAAATTGCCCTGCACAATCAGAAACAGGAGGAGGGAACGCGTGCTTTCGAACAGATTATGAAAGAGGTTTCCATACTAGAGGTATTTTTAATTTTCTTGATTAAGAAATATTTTTTAGTCCGTTTTGTTGTTCGTTGTTGACATGTCAGTAGCACAGCTGAATATGGATTTCTTCTCTGTTTTCAAGCCTACCAAAAAGCCCCCACACCAGCAGATGCAGCAACAGTACTTTGGGGGATCGTTGCCGAATGTGAACATCAGTTTAGCACATGCACACCGATTAGACCTACAGGTAATTTCTGTTTTACAGTTACCGATTGTGTTCATCTGGTATGGGATTATATGTACATTTCTGTGCATTTGTTTTGAGGTTCGATTCTAATGAAATGATACTGCTTTCGATCTTCAGACCGCGTTAGATAGTCTGGATCGTCTCACAGGGATGCATCACAGCGTTGGTGATCGTATGCCTATCAGTCATAAACAACGATTCCAAGGCGGCCGAACTCAATTTAACCCGAACAATCGTTTTCGGGGAATATCCTTTTCATAGTCTGATAAAGAGTTCAGATCGTCACCTCAGTCAAAGTAAAGGGACTTTGGTAACATATGTCACGATACGGTTCAAAGATATCTCAAGGTCTATTTTTTTAGTTCTTTCTTATTTATTTGTGGCTAGTTACTTAATTTTCTCAGTCAGATTTGCTGGAAGTAAATACGTTAATGTTTCGTGAAAATAGTTGTGTCAAGATCGTGACGGTGTAGAAAGAGAAACGTTATAGGGTTTGTTGCAAAGAAGTTATATAAAGAACATGACATCGTTAATAAATCGATTTGTCGAAGTTTTAGTTAGCCTTAACCTTGATCACATAGACACATCTCCCTACCATGTGTCTGGCTGCCATTTATCACCTCCTCAAGATCGGTATTCGCAAGATCAAGGTTGGCGAGATAGACGGTACGTACATTCAAATCTCTATCTGGTGTGTTATAATAGCTTGATGAGCTTAGTTAGCATTTTGCGTAGTTATTCAATTACTTACGCTGAGGAGTCTGTATACTGGTTTTTTGGAAATAGTGATATTGTACTTACCTGTTTGGCTATAACAGATGTGCTTTTAGGAAGAGCATAACGATAAATATGGTACAAAATTTTGTTTGGGTAGCGAAGGGCTCACTTTGAAAGGTGAATTGACCTCTAGTTTCCCGCGCAAATTTATCATTGCACTAACATGAATTTTCTAAACGACTCTGTTCTCTGTTTGCAAATTATTTCTTGTCATTATTAGAACAACAGTGTTTGTAATTTTGTTGTTTTCGATAAAATCTCATCTTTTTGGGATTTCGTGTTCACCTGTTGGTTTGTTTGTGATACTGGAAGTGTTTGCACAACTTATCACCATTGAGGAGTGCATCAGGCAATCGGAGTCAATTTGGTAACGGCCGCAGATTCTAAATAAAACCCAAGATACTATCGGCAAAGTGGGAAAAATTTTCACGGATGGTTCTAGAAGCTTGCATTCTACTTTTTCCTGATTTGTGAGTCTATTAATTAAGTTATTGTTAGGAACTCGAAGTTCAAATACGAATTAATTATTTTTTTATGTAGTTATAACTATATTTACATTTGGTGAAATCAGATGCTTGCCATACTCGGTAATGTTTTCTTTGACTCTCGAATCTTTACTACTGGAGTAATACAGGTTAACAATTGACATAAACATACAAAATTACTCTTGTTCTACTATTATGTGTTTTCTTTTAGATCAAAGTGCAATTTTAATATTCTGAAAAAAGTGCATGTGATAAAGATTAGTAATGTGTTATGCAATGGAAGCAAAGGGGGTCCTTATCACATCTTGTGCTATTAGAAGAATTCAAGTGTCACATGTACTTATACAGCATGTCATGCGTCATGCATTTAAATGGCAAAACTTCACATCTCAACTTACCTTGCCTTTCTGTTAAATTATTACCTAACATATTAATTTTAGACGTAGTCGCAAGTCACGTACAAACACTTTTCCAACCTCTCATGCCAGTTCTGCAACCAAAATCTCCAGATTATTTACAGGAAAAGGTAGAACTCTTTGGTAGAGACAATTGATCTTGTTACCTGCTGATTTTGGAATGGTTTTTGTACCTTTATTTTAACTCATTTCCACAGAAGCTGCTAAGAAAATTTATTATCCAACTACACCTAGACGAGTACAAATAATGCCATAGACAAGTACAAATATCACGCGGTATTTGTACTCGTCTATTTTAGTACCAGTTAAACAGGTTTTCTGGCATCACACAAGCGAAGAATTGGATTGTAGTTACGAAAAAAAATAAAGTGGCGGACAATTTGAATCATATTTCCGACGACGAAGAGTCAGAA
>NC_142522.1:17798229-17800729 GCF_964205215.1 Stylophora pistillata | reverse complement strand
AGTAGGTTGCTGAGTGGGGTGGTGTTTGACTTGCAGCCCTCTTCAGGATCTGTTTGACTGTGGCAATTGTAAGAAAAAAGCAACTGCGTATTTGAGAATTACCAATCAAGATTTATTGGAGTTCCATCTAGTCTGGCGACGTTTACAACACGAGGCAGAAACCCTAGCCCACATGCTTGTGCAATCACGCGTAAAATAGATCTGATTGGTTAAACTAGCAATAACAGAAACATGTGGTTAAATATTAAAGTAACACAACTTGTCACATCTTCCTTTCTTTCAACAATAAGTGAAAAGAACACATTGTCATTAAAAGGCTTTTGAACAAAGTTCTTCCTTAAGAGGTGACATAGTCTTTAAGCCACGCGGGTGGCTTTGTGCTCCGTTGTGATCTCCGGGACACGGCGGTTTCTGTTGGTGCCAATGGAGGGCACTCTTCAGGTGGAGAAGTTCCGTCGGTCCCGACACTTGTGGGTGTGGGGTCCTCTGGGGCATCCATGTCCTCTGGCAGCCTGGCCTCGGGTGTTTATCCTGTCTTCAGTAGCTGCCTTCGATTTCGCCGGTACACTGCTTCTCCTACTTGCACTCTGAAGCTCCTAGGGCCTGCATTTGCTGTGCATGTTCCGGGACTCCAGGTTTTTTCACCGGGTAGTCTCATGCGCCCTGCGTCCCCAACACTGATTTGCTCCAAGGGTTTGGCATGTTTGTTGTAGTAGAATTGTTGGCGCTGCTTGGTACCCAGCAGTTTGCGGGTGTCTTCTTCTGTGGGGAAGCTGGGCTGCAATAAGGATCCTGCTGTTGGAAGCAGTGTCTTACAGCGGCGACCCATTAGACGTTGGGCGGGGCTGGTTCCAATCCCAGCCGTGGGCGTGTTGCGCCAGTCTAGCAGTGCTTGAAACTCTGAGGTTCCCGATGCCTTGCACTTCTTGAACAAGTTTTTTACGGTCTGTACTGCCTTCTCTGCCTTTCCATTTGACTGAGGGTAGGTTGGCGACGATGTCTTGTGCTCGAACATCCATGTGGTTGCAAAGACTGCAAACTCGGCAGAAGAGAACTGTGGACCATTATCCGTGACTAGGGTGTCAGGTACACCAAATCTGGCAAATATCGCTTTAAACTCTTTGATTACGGCACGGGAGGTGAGATTGTTTAGGCGAGCTACCTCGATGTAGTTGCTGTAATAGTCACTGACAACTAACAGGACCCTGTTGTCGAATTCGCAGAGGTCAGCAGCCACTTTAGCCCAGGGCCGTGAGATAAACTCGTGCTGCAGTATTGGTTCCTTTCCTTGGCTTGGCTTGGCTTGGCTTTGATCTCGGTAGTCATACGCGGCCAATAGAGGGTGTCTCTTGCTCTGCGCGTGCAGCCTTCAATGCCAATGTGTGACGCATGCGTCTTCTCCATAACACGCTGGTTACTGGGCCGGCGATTTCCTCCCATTAGCGCGGGCTCCATAAGTAGACAGCGGATTAGTTTCTTCGAACTGCGCGGGTTCATAAATTAGCAGCGGATTCACGTCTGAGAAAAAAAAAATGGCGGAAAAAGAAATTGATCTGGGTGAGAACAAAGGGCAAACTGAGCGTGACGAGAGTTTTTGGAACCGGTCTGTTATTCTATTGAAGTCGACAGTCCAACCGCAATGGCTAGAAATGGTCCACAACGCAAAAAGGAAGCCAAACTATGGAATGCGTGGCTTAAATGGCGTTATGGAGGAACGAATGCTCAACAAAATCGAACTAGTTGGCCCCGTCGTCGATTCCTACGTGAAGCACATGGGGAATCTGATTTACAGCAAATTAGCAAGGTCAAAGAACACTGGGCTGATGTCTCCAATAACGCTATTCATTCCGTGGCCCATTTTTCGTCATATCTGCGTTTTAGTGGTTGGGTATGGTGGTGACATGAAGACAACTACCCTCAAAATCGTTTTAACGTTGTCCTCTAACAATACTGCTAAAAAAGTGTTTTCGCCAGTTAGGATGAAAGGCACAAACTGTCTCAAGAAACGAGTCTACAAGTCTGCAATGCATAAAGGGAAAAGAGTAAGCCTGTTGAATGGGAGAGCTGCCGTTGTGGTAACAGATAAGTCCCCAATCTTGTGTTGTTATAACAGAAAGAAGGAATGCGTAGTCGTTTCGTTTTACGTACAACGATACGACCTCAACGACTTTGCAATTGACTTGTCTTTACAGAAACTAATCAGTTGAGCTCTGTTGTGAACAGACAGTTTCATTCGGTGGACATAACAATTTGTGTTTAGGAAAGTTTAGGACCATTGCATTTTAATCCCCGCTATTTTTATATTCCCCCAATTGATGAAGTAAGTCATTACCCTCCTTGGAGTAAAAGGCAACTTATCAGTATAACCCAACCTCGTAGAAAATATTTTTAAGAACGAAGACTGCCAGAGAGCCCCTCAGAAAATCTTACCCATAGGGTCTGTTCTTTTTAATTGAATGGCCTTGAAACAATTTTTTTGGCAGCTGACAGCTGTTTATAG
>NC_142522.1:17755729-17788229 GCF_964205215.1 Stylophora pistillata | reverse complement strand
TAAACTGTGCATCTGGTGTGCTGAAGTGTTAAAGTAATGTCCAGATGTGCATCATGTAGACGGTTAAGGGTGCTTGGTCTCAAAATGGCAGGGACAAAAACCTGGTTGCCCTTCATGATGCGTCCATCAACAACAGTCAGTTCATCTCTGAAGCACCAGTATGGGTGTAAGTGTTGTGGTACATCTTGCAAGCTTTCTGCCCACCTAGTGATTATGAGGTTCATCAGGTCCTTCAGAGTGAAATCTGACTTTGCAGTGTTACAAGTTGGGTTGGTTCTATTTTCATAATCTGAGCAATGCTGACATCAAAGGTGTCAGGAAAGATCTGGTTAAGATCCTTAAGGTAGACTCTAGTTTTCCTTCCTAGTGGAAGATATTCCCTCCACTTGGAGCATAGCTTGTTGTAGTGAACCTCAGACTCATCAGTGATGTGTACTGCTGCTATATTATCTGGGTCAATGGAGATGCTCTGTTGTATACAGATGAGAGCAATCAACGCTTGCTTGAAGCTTTTACAGAATTCAAGTCCAAGAATAAAAGCACATTTACACTTTGTAATATAGAATGTCGTTTGTGCAGTGGTACTATTGCAAGTAACATTGACGTCCATAGTTGCATAGTTTTGTAGATTTGCACCAGACTCACCTTGAATGACTGCATTATTGACCTTGATATCATCTTTAGACAATCCGACTTGAGAAAGCATGGACATAGGCATGCAGGACACCATTGCACCAGTATCGACCTTGCCTGTAACGGTGGCATTTGCATGATGAGTGTTTTGGCGATTGAAAGTGACGGGGGCAAATACCTCACGTGGGCTTACTTGTTCAAGCATGTTAACAGAGATAGGGTTTAAGCCGAATTCATCTTTGTATTGTAAGAAATATACAACTTTTTTGAAAGACGTTTTGGCATGTGTATGCTATCTTCAGTCCATGAGTAACTGAGTGTGAACAATTATTATATATATAGTATACAAGTAGATGAATAAATTATTTACAATACGATGTAATACAAAAGCAGGTACTAATTACAATGTGACACCAAAATATAAAATGTGTAAATTAGAACACTAGAAAACTTTTATAATGCTGTAATTGTTTGTTAAGTTTAGGTTTGATCTTATTTATATAAAAACCTTCTTTGAGTTTTAAATCAGTCGAGTTGTTAGCAGAATCAAGAATACTAAAAAAATAAGGGGAGTATTTGTTCTTACAAGAAGGAGATGTGTTGAAATGCTTAAAGAGATGTGAGTTTTTATCGCTTTCCGTGTGCTCCTTTATCCTAGTAGTAAAGTGGCGAGTAGTTTCACCAATATAACGGGAATTACATCCCACACAAGAAAATTGGTGAACTACCATAGATTTAGGGCATCAAGAGTACGATCTTTAACACTAAACATGTTTTTAATTTAAAAGTGAAAACTAGTTGGATATTTAGGTTCGGTTTGCAAAAGCGCTTAGTGAGTTGTCGGAGTTTTAAGGTTTGCTGTTTTAACAGCAGTTAACAGGATTTTAAAACAATGTTTTGGCTAAAAGCCAAGATTTTTTCATTTGATTTGAAAGAAAACTTAAGTGAAACCATGAGGTCAGACTTGCAAAGCATCATGGGTAAGTTCCAAGGTGGCAAAGTGTCTCAAAGTTTTTTCGATTCTTAACCTTGTTTCCTCTTTAAGGTTCGCTGTTTTCTATTCACCTATATCATGGTAAATTGATGTGGCATGTATTGCATTGTGGTTGAGATCTTTGGGACCATGTCCCTTTTTCTGTAGGCATGCTTCCTCAAAATGTCTGCTTCTTGCAGAGGTTGCATGTGGCATCCTTTGCTGGACATTTATCATGTGAATGTGGGTTATGTTGACACCAAATACATGCTTCATTGCTTGGTCTTCTCTGCGGCTTCTTTGTGACTTTACTGTTTGGTCATGAGCATATGATGCATCAATGTGGGTGTCACTGATGTGGTATTGAACTTGACCATGGTCGTTTCAACAGCTTCAAATTTACGCATGATGGCGAGACAGTCTTTTAGTGTGAGATCTTTTACCTTGGACATCGGTTTCTTCTTACACTCTTTTTGAGTATGCATGGATGAGCTTATCAACCACTAGAAAAGTTGAATTGTCTGGGAATTGTGACTGTCGATGAGGTTCCATAATTCTGGAGAAATATGTTGTGGTGTTTTTGCCTGGTGTTTGTTTTGCATTGTAAAAGCTTCCTTTGTTCTCTAAAGAATGTTTCATAATAATAATAATAGTATAGGATTTCTATTGCCCTAGAGTTTGGAGTGCTTTACAATATGTACAATTAAAATGATTATAAATAACTAATTAAATTAACCAGGGAATGATACTAACATTAATATTAATAGTCCTACAAATTGAAAGGTCGACTAAAAAGATAGGTCTTAAGCTTTGACTTAAAGTGCTACTGAAACGTAATTTTCATATCCGAGATTTTTGCAATATAATAGTTTGAACATTATTTGCAAACGCTGTGTACTTTTTTTGGGCCAACGCATAGCGGAAAGTACATTTTTTACAATTCGAAGTTGACAGGCTGAGATCAAAATTGGCGGCCATCTTGGCACAGCCAAAACAGCCCTGTGACGTCACTGGTTGTGTACTTCTGTGAAAGAAGGGTAAAAGCATGGACTGTGGCTTGCATGTTGGGAAGCCGAAAAAGAGGATTTCGTGCAAAATGCCATCCTCGTTTTCTTCATCGGCGGCCATATCGGCATCTTGGCTATCTGTGAGAGGTTCGCCTGGATAGGGAGCAAAATTCCTGACTGATACCGACAACGAATCTCTACCAGTCTATTTAGTTAATCGGCAACTGACAAGAACCACAAGATTAGGATCGAAACCACGGTCTTGCCTGACCATCTACAGAAAATGTCAAAAGACATAACGGCAGATGGGCTACTAAACGCCCCAGACCAAAGCAATGACATTCAGAGAATGAAGAAAACATGGAAGCCTCATACGACACCGCCACTGAAGATGATCTACTCGGCAAGTCTGAGGATAACGAACAAATCCCTCTGTACAAAATGCCTAGCAGAACATGCCTAGAATCCCTACAGTATAGGGCGAGGGCCAAAATACTAGCAGACGACGATTTCAAAAATGAGATAAAGCAAATCCTTAACAACGCGGAGCAAGAAACAGTAAATGTCATGTATTCGGTTTCTTGATTTATTGTAAAAAGCACATGGAATACATAATGCGCACACGTGCGCATGCTTACGAGAACCAACCGCATACACTACAACACCTCCCCTGTAAGCCAGTCTCTTGTCCTCCTAAGTCCTTAAGAATTTAAAAGCTTCCAAAAGTTCAACGCAACATGCTAACAGTAGAAATCCAGTCTCAAACTCCCCCCCCCCCAAAAAAAGGGTAGTTCAGTGTTCACAGATCCATCCGAACTGGGGGTTGCCGCACTCTGGAAGGGTATCGTTTCACAGGAACATGTTCAATCTGGGTCGGTGAGCTGCTAGCGGACGATTCAGCCACTGGATTGCATTTGGGTGACGGGCAGTCTGTCTCCCTCGAGACAACTTCTGTCTGTTCAGGTAGTTCAGCTACTGGGTGATCAGTGGTCGTGGCTGGGAGTGGAAAAGGCAAGGGGTATGAAACTGGCGGGTGTCTGTCTGTAACAGGAACATTGGAATCTCGGAGTTGATCCGTGTGTCGACGCCAAACTAGGTTAGGCCCAATCTCCACTTCATAAGACAGGGGTCCCAATCGTGCACGTACAATACCGGGTACCCACTTTGACTTTCCACTGTAATTTCGTGCTATCACTCTCTGACCAATGGCAAAATGCCTTGTTACAGAACCACTCTTGGCAGCAGACTGGTCTATCTGACGGTTGTTTACCTGGATGAAGAGATCTGGTTTTAACAAGTCCAGTCGAGTGCGTAATCTTCTTCCAAAAAACAACTGGGACGGTGGCTGTCCGGTGGTTGAGTGGGGGGTGATTCTATAAGTTAGCAAAAATCTCGCCAACTTAATGTTCAAAGATGTCACTTCAGTTTCACTCTTCATGGCATTCTTGAAACTCTGGACAGCACGTTCTGCTAGGCCGTTGGTGGCGGGGTGATAAGGTGCTGAGGTGATGTGTTTGATGCCGTTTCTCTTAAGGAATTGCTGGAACTCTTCTGATGTGAACTGAGGCCCATTATCACTCACTAACTGGGCTGGTACGCCATATCTTGCAAACAACTTCTGAAGGGTTTCAATGGTTTTCGCTGAAGTTGTAGTGTTCATTTTCTCTATCTCTAGCCAACGTGAATGTGCATCCACTACCACTAAAAACATGCTGTTAAGGAAAGGACCTGCAAAATCGATATGAATTCGTTGCCAGGGCAACGAAGGCCATTCCCATGGGTGCACTGGCACTGTACTGGGCTCCCTCTGTACTAGTTGGCAACCTGGGCAGGACTTAGCAGACAGTTCAATTTCTTTATCGATTCCAGGCCACCAGGTGTAGCTTCGGGCCAGGGCCTTCATCTTCACGACTCCCATATGTCCCTGATGAAGTTCCTTGAGAACTTGAGGGCGTAGTTTTGGGGGTATTATTACTCTTATTCCGCACATCAAACAGCGTGATTGTAACGTGATCTCATCTTTGTGAACAAAATAGGGGTTGAGTACAGGGTCATGGTTGTTTGGCCATCCCTTCCTGGTCATTTCATGCACTTGGGCCAAGACAGGATCTCTTTGTGTCTCTCGTCTAACGTTGTCCACTGTGACTGGCAAAGGGTCAAACTGCATCAAATTAAATACACCCACTGGGTCAACCACTTCTTCATCTTTGGCTTCCGTTAACAGTGGTAGGCGGGAAAGACCATCTGCATTGCTGTGAACCTTAGTGTTCTTGTATTGAATGGAGTAGTCATAGCCTGCCAGGAACAGGGCATAACGTTGAAGACGTGCTGCGGTGACCACGGGGATGCTCTTCCGCGGATGAAAGATTGAAGTTAATGGCTGATGATCTGTGTATAGAGTGAAAGGACGGCCAAACAGGTACATGTGAAACTTCTTGACACCCCAGATTATCGACAAAGCTTCCTTGTCAATCTGCGCATACTTTTGCTCAGTTTTTGTCAGTGTCCTTGAAGCAAAAGGTATAGGTCGCTCGGTACCATCGTTAATTACGTGAGAAAGCACTGCTCCAATGCCTACGGGGGATGCGTCACAAGCAAGTCTAAGTGGCAGACAGGGATCATAATGTGTTAGAACTTGCTCTGAAGTGATCATTTCTTTCACCTTGTGGAATGCTGCCTCGCATTGCTCTGTCCACTTCCATTGGTGGTCCTTTCCCAAGAGTTGAGTCAAGGGGTGGACAGTTGTCGACAGGTTAGGTAAGAACCTATGGTAGTAGTTGATTAGCCCGAGAAATGATCTTACTTCAGCTACGTCGTTTGGGCGTGGTGCTTCCAAAACTGCTTCTACTTTTGCTGTAGACTTGTGAAGGCCATCCTTGTCAATATCATGTCCACAATAGGTTATCTTCTCCTTGAAAAACTCACATTTGGCTTTGTTAGCTCTCAAACCATGAAACTGTAGCCGTCGAAGGACTTCTTCTAAGTTAGCCAGGTGTTCTTCATCACTCTTTCCAGTGATAATCATGTCATCAAGTATACAGCTTGTGCCAGATGTCCCTTCCAGCACTTGATCAATGGTGCGTTGCCAGATAGCGGGTGCTGAAGTGATGCCGAACACTAGTCTATTGTACTGGAACAACCCCATGTGTGTGTTGATGGTGAGGTATTTTCTGGAATCTTCTTCCATCTCTAGTTGGTGGTAGGCCTGGCGAAGATCAATCTTTGAGAATTTCTGTTCACCAGCAAGCTTTGCAAAGATATCTTCGATGCGGGGTAAGGGATATTGTTCAGCCTGTAGTTCTGGGTTTACCGTGCCCTTGTAATCACCACAAAGCCTGACCGATCCATCTTTCTTGGGGACGGGTAAAATGGGTGTTGCCCACTCGCTCCACTCAACTTTCGTGAGAATTTCTTCATTCTGAAGTCTTCTTAGCTCTTCTTCAACTTTAGGCCTTAAGGCATAGGGCACAGCACGGGCTTTGCAGAAATGGGCTTGGCTATCTTCTTTAAGGGTTAGCTTTGCTTTAGCTGATTTGAACGTTCCAAGTTTGTCTTCAAAAACATCAGAGTATTTGTCTAGCATGGTTTGCAGCTGCTCCTTAGTAGTTGATAGGGTTTGTGAAGCTTTCAATGACTAAATAGCATACCAATCTAGGCGTACCTTGTGAAGCCAGTCCCTTCCCATCAACACAGGGCCCTTGTTCTTAACCACATACAGATCCAACAGCAATGGTTGTTGGTCTTTGTACTCAACATTTACCTTCAGCACTCCAGCTGGGAAAATGTTCTCTCCAGTATAGGTTTTCAACATTAATTTAGTTTCTTGCAAGGGCTTGTCGTGAAATTTCTCCCTGTACAAATTATGTGGAATAATCGACACAGCTGAGCCTGTGTCCAGTTCCATTTTCAGTGGTTTACCTTCCACTTTCAGATCGATCCAGATTACAGGACTGCTCGGTTTGCTTACATTGTGTATCTGTATGCTTCCTAATACATCTTCAAATTCATCGCTCTCACTGTACTCAATAGAATGGACTTGAGTGTTAAGCGGTGGTTTCGGTGGTTGTTTTGGCTTACCTTGTTGTTTCGAGCGACAAGCTCTTGAAATATGGCCCACCTTCCCACAATGATAACATGTTTGGTCCTTGAATCTGCAATTGTGCGTTGCGTGCGAGTCTCCCCCACATCGATAGCAAACTTTAGTGGTGGGGTTCGGCGATGGCGCTTGTGTGTGATTATCTGAGATCTTGTCAACGCGAGGTTCTGATTGAAGCTCACTTTGTAATTCCGCAGCATCGCGAATAGCCGTTTCCATTGCTATCGCTATTTCCAAAGCCTTGGAATATTTGAGTTTGGCTTCTGAAAGCAACCGTTTTTGTATCTGCACATTTCTAAGGCCACAAACCAGTTTATCTCGTAAAGCTTCGTTAAGGTTGGCCCCAAAGTTGCAGTGGGTTGCTAATTTCTTCAGGTCTGCTACATAGGTCAAGACAGTTTCTCCTTCACGCTGAATCCGTTTGTAGAAATGAAAACGCTCCGCGATTTCTAATGAATGGTTTAGGACTTAAGTGTTGCTGAAGAGTCGTGACGATCTCCTGGAAGCTCTTCGTAGCTGGTTTATCTGGTGTAAGAAGATCTCTCAACAATGTGTACGTTTTGCTGCCCATCAAGCTTAACAAGGTTGGCGCTTGGTGGTCTTCATCGATGTTGTTTGCTAAGAAAAACTGTTCCACCCGTTCTACATAGGTTTCCCATTTCTCCTGTGTTTCATCAAAACTTTCTATCTTCCCAATAGTAGTCATATTTTCGACGGTCTCCTACGACTTTATCCTCGTTGCCACTGTCATGTATTTAGTTTCTTGATTTATTGTAAAAAGCACATGGAATACATAATGCGCACACATGCGCATGCTTACGAGAACCAACCGCTTACACTACAACAGTAAAGGCGATCATGTGCTTCTATGAACGTGAAATCGGTTGTTTTAATACCGAAATAAAGAAAAGAAAACGAGCCAAAACGGCTGGAACACTGAACACTAAGAGCTGTAGTACGATCGAATCAGCATGCGTGGCGCAAGCTGAAAGCAATCAAGACAACTTAACAATCGAGACAGTAAAAAAAAATAGCTGTACATCTACAAAGGCGAACGATTCGAAAAAGATGCAATCCCTGATGTGCGTACTCAGTGCTACACAAAAAGCAAATTCTCATGAAAAACTGGCATTTAATAGAAACACAATCATGCATGCATGGCATCCTTGTCTCGGAGAGGTGATGGTCAGTGCATCAGTGTTGGCGGGCTCTTGAGTGGCTCAAAAGCCCGATTCTTGAGTGGCAATCTTTGTTGCAGCTGGTACAGATGTAGTTGGTGGCCTCTTGAACTGATCCTTGACATTTCTTTCTCGTCCCCCTCTTGATAGTCGCCTCGGCCCTGGCCTTCATCTCAGCCCTGTGAGCTCCGTCCTTCACACCGCGACGCCAGGCATTCCGGTCTGGCGCAAGGATCTCCCAGGTGTTGGGGTTGATTTCAGTGAGTTGCAGGTCACGCTTGCAAACATCGTTGAAGCGAAGGAGTGGTCGGCCCGCGCGTCGGACGCCCTCCCACAGTTCCCCATAGAGGACTTGTCTTGGCAAGCGACTGGGGTCCATACAGTGTACATGGCCTAGCCACCGTAGGCGTCTTTGGATGAGTAGTGTAGGGATGCTAGGCATGTCAGCAAAAAGAAACAACCACTACTGAGCAAACTATACAAAAATCCGCTGCTCGTATCTTACAAAAGAGGGCGGTCGCTCAAAGACATACTCATGAGGGCTAAACTTTGAATAGGCTACTCTAAACACACGCTGGGGAGTCATGTAGGCCTGTCAACCCCATTTTATGGCACCATCTTCCTCCACTGGAGACAACTTTGCTTCGTTCAGAAGAAGATTCACTCGACAAAACTTCAATATTTGCCATCTCCTTCACCCACGAATACAAACAAACAGTGAGTGAAATAAACCACGCTATCGGAGTGAACACAACCAGTGACGTCATCAATCCATTTCGCTCGGTACCAGAGCCCAGACATGGTTTTGTGTAAAACTTTTGATTTGAACGGTTAAAAAAGATATCTTTCGCCTCATTTTGGCCAAAGCAAATTATCTCATGATGATCACCGTATTCAAAACTACAGGTTAGAGCAAAAATTTCAGATACGAAAATTTCGTTTCAGTAGCACTTTAAATGTCGCAAGTGATGGTGCCTGTCGTGTGGTATCTGGGAGCTTGTTCTACTGGTAGGGTGCAACATAGCTGAATAACCTGCTTCCATAAGTCTTAAGTTTAAACTTAGACACTTGCAAGAACTGTTTGTTGGAAGAGTGTAGAGTTCTAGCTGGTGTGTACTACACTAGCATGTCAGATATATATTGAGGTGCCAAGGCATTCAAGGCCTTTTATGTTTGTAGTAATATCTTGAGAGATATATGTTGTTTAACAGGTAGCCAATGGCGATCCATTAAGACTGGCATAATTCTGTCATACTTGCGAGTACAGGAGACTAAGCGCCTGACAGCGTTATGCATACGCTGACAAGCTTATCTATTAAATATTGTTGCAGCCCAGCCAATAATGAATTACAGTTATCTAGCTTGGTCATAATGAATGCATGGGCCAATGTTTCTGTATCTTTTTGAGAAAGACAGTTACTGATCCTTGATAAATTATGTATATGGCCAAAAAGCCACTTTACAAATATGATTTAACATGCTGTTCAAGGTCTATAACACTGTTTCTAGCTTTCACTGACTTTACTACTTTAAGACGAGCGATTGTAATCTTGTCTATTGGTGGGCATGGGCAATGTTTGGCATGTATTACTAGAAACTAAGTCTTTTCACAATTGAGTTTTGCATAGATCTCACTAGCACAATCCTCTAATATTGCAAGAGCAGCAGATACTTCATCAGGTCTTGACTTAAACGACACATAGATTTGACAGTCATCTGCATTAAGGTGGTAGAGGAGACCATGCTTTCAAATGTCGGCAAGAAGGGCTGTATAAAGTGTATGCAAAATTGGCCCAAGCATGGATCCTTGAGGCACTCCCCATTGTAGCTCCATAGAGGATGGTCTGGTATTCTTTACTTGGATAAACTGTTGGCAATTGATGAGATAAGAAGCAAACCATTGAAGGGCATTTCCCTTGATCCCACATCTAGTACGCAGTCGATTTAACAAGATGATGTGGTCAACTGTATCAAAAGTTGCTGCGAAGTAAAAGAAAACAAAAGAAGTACATTCTTGTGTTTATCAATTGCATTCAAGATATCTGACTTCTTGTGTAAGACATGCAGTTAACTGTTGTGGAAGTTCTGATGGGCTGTTTATTTGTGGGGTAGGGTCCTTATTCAGTCATACTTTGATCAATGACTCTTCATAGGCACCAGCTCAGATGTAAGTGTGCTTTATTTTCACTTTATCTGATCAGGAGGCGAGAGGCCGTCAATTATTCTTTTTATTTCCTTCTTCCATAGCTGTAATTGAGCAAGAGCTTGAGATCCATTTGACCTTTGTTTGAGGGATCTGCTTGCAATGAATACATTGCTACTTGAATCCTTACCCATGCAAGAGTAAAGAACAAACTTGTTGGCTTTGACTGACCCTCTAGAAGAAACTGAACTACAAATTGATTGATGTTAAAAAAAATATATTTTTTTTGTGAAATATTTAGATTGTGAAGCAGCAAGTGTTCATGTTCAGATGAGATCCACCAATCACAACAAAGCTATGCCATTTCATTTGGTGATATTTGAAGATGATCGATGTGCTTTTCAAATTTTTCTCTATAAAGAAGAGTTTGGAACTTTATGATAGAATTAGTGGCAGGATGGGTAATCACAGAGAGAGAGCAAGGGTAGTTCTATGCAAGCCAGTTGGATTCTTTTTCGATTGCTCTCTTAATACCTATTGCCTGGGTAATAATAATAATAATGATAATAATAATAATGATAATGATAATAATGATAATAATAATAATAATGATAATAATAATAATGATAATAATAATAATGATAATAATAATAATGATAATAATAATAATGATAATAATAATAATGATAATGATAATAATAAAAGAAGTTTAATTCCACCATCATCACAGTTGATGTAAGAACAGACATTCAAAGGTGGCTGACAACTTCAAGTGATTATTCCATGTGCTTAGTCATGTGACATACATTGTGACTGACTAGAGAGGGGAAAGTAAACTTGTTACATTTTATATCACATCCTGCCCTTGTTGAAAGAAACACGACAATAAAATAATATTTTGAACTAAAATAAATGTCACTGTCCTTGGTTTAAAGAAAATAAATCAACAACTGAGCAGTCTGTAGCTGTACAAGTCTACAGGTCAAGCTTGTTTGGTGCTACTACTTGTCTGCCACTTTGGGTGACATATGGTTCTGTAATATTCTCCACTGCCGGTTCCTGGTGCATGGGTTGCTCCTGGAATGGGTATGTCAGGCAACATAATGAGATTTGTTGGCTGATCAGACTCTGCCTCCTTGGCTGTCACCTTGTTCTGTACTAAAGTTTTGTCTACACAAAGGGGCAGTTCTCCATTCAAACTAGCATGCCCTGGTGCTGGGCATACTTGAAGATGTCACCTGTTGTGGCAATACTTCTGCCATCTTCAGCCTGAACCACATAGGATCTTGGTTTGTGGTGATGCTTGACTACAGTGGCTGGCTTCAATACTTTGGAGTTTTTCCACAGAGTTCTACAATATTTTTGCATTACATTGGAGTGTAAGAATTTCTTCAGCGCCTTAGGGCTGCTACAATGGCAGTAAAGGTTGTGTTTGCAATAACTGGGGGAGTTACTGGTGCCCTGAACTGGATCTGGCGAATGAGTCTCCCTGATGCTGCAAAGAACAACAATTAGCTTGTCTATCCGCTTGATGATTTTTCCAAGGGTATCTTTTCAGCTTCATCCTTTGTGGGTAAGGTGTTTGTTGCTGGGTAATGAAGTTTACGTAGCCTTAACAACCTCCAACAGAGTGTGGGAAACCACTCTCTTGTGCATTAGTGTTGGAGAGTTGACAAGCATAGACTGGATTACTAGAGAACTGCAAACTGGGCTTATATTTTGTTTCATTTATATTTTAAACTCAATGTCATCACATTGGATAACAAATTCTCTGGTTTGAACATGGTATTATTTTTTTGAAAACAAATCAAACTTGTATATATATATATCTGTTGTACCAATTTAAAGTAACAGCAAAAATAAAGTACTTAACAATCATCAAGAAAATTAATGATATGATGTTAGCAATCATTGTATTAGGAATAACAATAACATTGAAAAATGTTAGCAAGGTAAAGTCTAAATTGAATGTCCTGGTCCTGTTTTTTTGCTTAAAAAAATCAAAGTTCCTGCATGATGTTGGTCATTTCATCACTCTACTGACAAGATTTTATACTGAATGCCATCATATTGGATAACAATTTCTCTGTTTTCTTTGAACATCATCTCCTTGATATTGTTTGGTGTCATTCCTGCATTTATTTCAATGGGCAGGCAGCTGAGGACATCTGTTGCATTTAAGCTTTCCCTGGTATGTGTGTCAATGTGTATTGAAATTGCTGCAAGTGCAGGAGCCACCTTTTTATCCAGGCAGATGGAGGTTTAGACTCTGCACTGTGTACTGTGACTAGTGGCTTGGGGTCAGTGCAGATCTTGAATTTTAGATAGATAGATAGTTAATTAATAACCAATCTACAACCAAAAGTTGAATTATACGATTATTTACAAGTTTCAAACAGTAATAATTGCGTTAAATAGACTAAATGTATTAAAACAGCAATAAGGACACTAAATATATGTTCTAAAAAAAAAACTGTTGTATAAAACCATTCAAGCCTTAAGGGTATTGAAGGTAATAAAACTATTACGAAACCTGTTCGTCTTAAAAACTGGCTTAAACTTCCGCATATTTCTTAGGTTAAAGGTACATGAGTTGTGAGTAGGAAGAAGGTCATGGAGCTTGTTCTGTTCATTCTGTAAAACATACTTAGTTTCTGGCCACGATCTGAAAGTTTACTCAGGCCTGATTCAGCCAAGGCCTCATTATATGAGCAAAGAGGAAAAATAATGCGTGTAGCCCGCTTTTGTATTTCTTCAAGTTCGTTGGAGAAGTACACTGGGAGGTCGTCATGGAAGACAGGACATGAGTACTCTGTAATCGGACGAATACAAGTGCAGAAAAACTGGACTAGCTCACGGGTACCAAGACCAGAGAGTTAAAGCTTAGATAAGCAATACAAGCGCTTTTTAGCTTTCTTAACAATGGAGTTAATGTGACAATTCCATTTCAAATCATTAGAGATGTTAAGGCCAGTATTTTGGCACTAGTAGTTAGGTCAATGGGCTTGCCATTAACAACAACTGGATCGAAAGAAGTAGGGTTGTTAGTGTTAAAGTTTATGAGCAGTTCTTTGCATTTCGTCTCGTTTAGTTGAAACTTATCCTCGGTCGCACGGCTTGCTTGGGTGTCAACAGCAGCTTGAATGTGACTGTCTGGGTTCTTGCTTATCGTCTCCAAAATAGTGGTATTGTCAACATACTACCAGAGATGTATGCCAGGAACATCCAGGTCGTTGATCATGATGATAAACAGCCACGGCCCCAGTCTTGTACCTTGAGGAACCCCGCTGAGACCGTGCCCCATTCTGAGAAGCAGTTGTGGCCAAGTTTAACACACTGTTTGCGCGAGGTGAGAAAGTTGATAATCCATGAGATGACAGCATTGGGGATGTTATATGTACCCAGCTTCTTGACCAAAAGCTGGTGGTCAATTAAGTCAAAGGCTTTTCTAAATCGAAGAGAATCACCCTCACAGACGCCCCGTCACCGTCGGTAGCACTGTACTAGGCATGAGTCATACTAATTAGGGCTTCGGTGGTGCTTGAACCGGGAACAGTGCCAAACTGCCAAGGGTCGACCTTAGCGAGTACACCTGGTTTAACATACGATCAACCACAAAGTCCTCAGCCAACTTGGAAAGGACAGGTGTAAGTGAAATTGGTCTCAGGTGTTTGTTAGCGTCATAAACAGGGGTCTGCTTAAGAATAGGGGCGACGTTGGTGAGCTTCTAGGACTGGGGGAGACGAGCCTCCAAGTATGAGCTATTGAGAATATCAGTAACCACAGGAGCCAATAGGTCCGCGTTCTCTTTCAAAAGCCAGGTGGGCATGCTGTCAGGCCCAGAAGCTTTGGCAGGATTAAGAGCAATGAGCTTCAAGACACTGAACTCAGTAACCGTTGGCGTGTCGGTGTATTGCACAGCAAACGAGACTCCAGAATCCATTGGAGTAAAAGAGTTCATTGGAGCAAGAAAGGCATATTGTTAATGACATTAGCAAGGGCCGTACGACTAGAGTCAGGCCCTGTATCAATATGCTTCAGGACAGAGGTAGGATCTGTGCGCGTAGCTGATTGCATCCCGCCAAGTGTTTTAACTTCTTTCCACCACCTATGCAGTTCGTAGTCCCTCAGATGTTTGACTTTGGAGTCATAGTATTTAGCACGACAAGACTTCTGCAAGCGATTAACACGGTTCTGAAGGTGGCGGAAGCAATCTTTATTGCCACGAGCAAGGGCTATTTGATGCTCATGAATTAAAGATCTCAATTGTTTGCTAATCCATGGTGGTTTGTTGGCAATGATTGTCTTGGATTTAAGGGGGAGAACAGAATCCAAGCCCGTCTTGATTATGGTTTTCAAGCGCAAGTGTTTTCTCTTCGCTTGACTCTTTGCATCTTACCAGATGATCAAGGTCGACCTCATTGAGGTAAGTCCGCATGGCCAGACGACTTGTTGTCCACAAGTCTCTGGGTTTCAGCAGAAGTTTGTTCCTCGGACCATGCCATCTAGTCAGAGGCTGTACTTCCACAGTATCGTGGTCAGAGAGCCCAATTTGCCGGAGATTGAAGGCGTTCCTTAGATGAGAGCAATTTAACTTGTTAAAATCCCCCAAAAGAAAGAGGCCACAGTCAGGAAAAATGGCTTTGATTTTTGATAGTGACTCGCACAGGTAATTTAAAATCAAGGAGTCGGTTGCACTCGGCGGATGGTAAATAGTTCCAACATTAATAGTTGGTATGCCCCTAGGGAGCCATTTGGGGCGGATTTTAACCCATAAAACTTCAAAATTCTCGTCCATAAGGTCGGATAGAACATCAAATTGAATAGAATCGTGGACGTACATGCAAATGCCTCCATGATCACTAGTTTAGTATCTTGTAGGGAACTTAAAGAGCACACGGAATCCGCATTGCAACACACCTTTATTCACTCGCACACTCCTTCTATATACATTACACAACCTCCTTCACGTGCTTCATGCTAATTAGATTACGTCATCACCGATACTATTACACAAACACTAAATCCCTCCCTTGATTGAATTTAAACTCAGCTATAATCCCTGGTGCTATTTTCGGTAAATAAGCGAAACCAACAGAACTCGTTAGCATACTAAAATTTGCAATTGTTCAGTCAAAGTTCATTGACAACTGTTCAGTGTAACTAATAGTCCCTCAGATGTGCCGGTGCACGTCTGACACGAGCAGATCTTCGCGTATCTTGTTCCGCTGCCCGTGGAGGATTCATTGCCTGTGGAAGATCAAAATCCATCACATAATCATCTTCCTCCCGTACAGCAGTGTTCTGGTGTAACTTGTGGACATGCGATACATTGCGCATGAACACACGTCCATTTCTTCGCTGCAGAATAAGGCTCGGTCCCTTACGTTCTAGCACTGTGTAGGGTTGAGGGTCATACAGCGTTGATAGCTTGTTCTGCCGCGCCTGCTGTAGCAACACTTTGTCTCCTGATTTGATGTCTGATGGACTCGCTCTGTTTCTCTTGTCTGCATAAACCTTTGTGCGCTGCTTGGCTTGTTGGTCCTTACCCTTTGCAGACTGTATTGCAGCAGATACAGCATTCGACATCCGTGTCTCAACTTGTGGGACTTTGGTTCTGATCTCACGTCCTAAATGTAGAAACGCCGGCGACGCTCCGGTAGTCGCATGAGGTGTCGCACGGTAGTTCAGTAGGAAGGCAAACATGTCAGTGCGCCAATCCTTTCCTTCAGCATGCGCAGTGCGAATTGCCTTCTCAATTGTCTTGTTAAATCGTTCAACCCCTGCATTCGCCTGAGGCCAGTAGGGTGTGACCTTCCGATGCTGGATGCCATGCGTTGCCAGGTACACCTCAAATTCCTCTGACACAAGATTTGCACCGTTATCTGTGACTACTTTCTCTGGAAGCCCATGTACAGCAAATATCTTTCGAAGATGTCCGATTATGGCCGCAGAGGTAGTTGAGCGTACAATGACTACTTCAGGCCAGCGCGTACATGCATCTTCACAAACCACGAGACTTTCTCCTGTAGGGAACGGTCCACAGAGATCGATGTGTACCTCTTGCCATGGTTTGTCAGGCATCACTGTAGGTCGGAGTGGCTCTGCAGTAGACTTGCCCGCAACAGATTGACAGGGTAGACATGCCTTGACCATTGTCTCCACTTGATGTGTGATACCTGGCCACCAAACCTTCTCCCTGACCATCTGTTTGGTCCGCACAATGCCTTGGTGACCCTCGTGTGCATTTGCTAAGGTTGTTTGCCAGAGGGTACTAGGCATGACAATACGATGTCCTCGCAAGATGATTCCATTGGTCACACACAGTTCATCTCTGACCCGCCTGTAGGGCCTGAGCTCTGGTGTGTCTGGCCACTCACAGTCACTCAGACAACATCGTACTTGCTGTAGTATTGGGTCTGCCTCAGTAGCATTTGCAATCTGCTCAAGTGTGAGTGCTTTTGGAACCGCGTTGACTGTGACGTAGTTAATATATTCTTCCGCAATGTTCCTTTCCCGGAACGGTTGGTTTTCTAACGGCAATCTTGAGAGGACGTCAGCTGGGTTTGTCTTTCCGGCCATGTGTACAACATCAAATGTGTATGGCTGCAGTCGAAGTGCCCATCTTTCAATCCGAGGCGGTGGCTTGGATTTAGGGTTGTAAATAACTTCGAGCGGCTTGTGATCCGTGTACAGGGTGAACAGTTTACCATACAAGTAAATATGAAATCGCTCGCAAGCCCACACAACCGCCAGTGCCTCCTTTTCGGTCTGAGAATACCTCCTCTCAACATCTGTTAACGTGCGACTCGCATATGCCACAGGATGAACACAATCACCACGTCGCTGCAGCAAAATGGCACCAAGTCCAACAGGACTTGCGTCAACTTTCAGCTCCGTTTCAGCGGCTTGGTCGTAATGTGCAACAACACAGTCACTGGTTAGAATGACTTGAAGGCGGCGAAATGCCTCTTGTTGCGCGTTACCCCAGACCCACTCTGTATCACTCCTTGTGAGCATCCGTAATGGCTCAGCGAGGGTTGCAAAGTTTGGGATAAAACGCGCACAGTAGTTCACTAACCCGAGAAAACTCCGCACTTCCGCTGCATTCTGTGGTGTTCGCGCGTTCCTCACCGGTTCAACCTTCTTGTCGTCCGGTGCAATGCCATCGGCAGAAATCTTAAATCCAAAAAATACTAATTCTGGAACACTAAAGATACACTTCTCTCGGTTAAGCGTAAGTCCCTTGTTCTCAAGGCGTGCAAGTGTAAGTTCCAAATTCCTGTCATGACTGTCTTGGTCAGAGCCAAACACAATAATATCATCAGAAATGTTCCTTACTCCGGGAATTCCTTGAAGAGTTTGCTGAATGACATATTGGTACATTTCTGGTGCTGATGACAAGCCAAATATTAAGCGTTTGTAACGCTTAAGTCCCTTGTGTGTTGAGAAAGTTGTAAGCACTCTAGACTCTGGGTGTAGTTCGACCTGATGATAGCCCCATCGCAAATCAAGCTTAGAGAACACAGCTGCTCCATTAAGTGCTTCCAATGTTTCCTCAAGTGTTGGTATTGGATGTCGCTCTCTGATCACAGCTTCGTTTGCACGACGCATGTCGACGCAAACCCGTACTTCGCCATTGGACTTTGGGACCGCGACTAAAGGCGAAACCCAGGGCGTTGGACCGTCAACATCCTCAATAATGTCGAGATCTTGCAATTCATTGAGCTTTTTCTCCACATCCTTACGAACGTGAAAGGGAAGGCGGCGCTGCGGTTGCGCAACTGGAGAAATTTCTGGGTCGATGTGTATTTTTAATTGATAATCCCGCAGTTTGCCAACGCCGTTAAACACTGCATTATGTTTGTCCACAATCACTTGTACAGATTTCACTGTAATTTGGTTAACTGTGCTCGGGTATTCCGGGCCAACTCTTAGTAACCCAAGCTCCGTTGCAGTTTCCTTGCCCAACAATGATCCCGCATTTAAATTTTCAACAACCACGAAGTCGGCCTGTGTGTGAAATTGAGTTGTTGACACATTGGCACGGAATGTTCCTTTGACAGGAAGCGGCGTTTTCGAGCCGTACGTGTAGATTTTGACATCGGAATTTCTGAGAACAACTCCTGTATTCGACAATCGGTTGAATGTAATACTGTCCAGGACATTGACACTTGCCCCTGAGTCAACAATAACCGGAATCGATGTACCTTCAACAGTTATTTGCACAGTATTGTCGTCCATGTTGCCCCTAATCGCCCACAAATATTCATCGTCTGAACCAGGGTCTTGTTCGGTTGTCACGTACCGAAGCCCATTTGCATTCCGTTGTTGCGCAACGTTCTGAGAACTAGTGGCTCGATTCGGAACTCCTTTGCAAACTCCACCGAAGTGTCCTTGCTTTCCACAGTTACTACAAGCTTTTCCAATTGCAGGACACGAAGGATCTTTCGCGCGATGACCCGCACGTCCACAACAAAAACAGACAATTTGCCTCGTGTCATGGTTCTGTGGTCGTGAATTCTTCGCATTCTTTGGTTGACACGACCGTGACTTTCCACTGTTTCTTCCTCTCGATCTTTGAAATCCGCCCGAGACCTTGTTGACCCGTCCTGAAGAGCCCGGCGCTGCCTCCATTGTAGTAGCGTGTAGGTCAGACGCTTCAATTGATCGAGCGATCTGTAAAAGCCCATCCAGTGTTAGGTCGGTTTCTCGTAGTAGTCGACGGCGAAGACTGTTCGAGGCGCATCTATCCACCACTTGATCTCGGATCATTTCGTCCACATTTCCATACTCGCAAGATTTCGCAAGGCTTCGTAATCGCGTCACGTACGAATCGATGTTTTCAGTCGGCTGTTGCGCTGCCTGCCGAAACACATGTCTCTCAAAGGGAATGTTCTTCTTCGGCTCAAAGTACTCGGTTAATTTCGCAAGTGCCGTATCGTAATCCTCTCCAGTACCACTGAGAGTTTCAAAAACCGTTTGGACTTCAGGGCCTGCTAAGTGCAACAGGACAGCACGTCGTTGTTTCTTTTCGGTAATGTTAGATGCCACCAGAAAGTATTCCAAACTTCTTCTTCTTCCAACTCCTCAGAATTAGACATAAAATCCTTGCATCCTCGTCGCCAAATTTAGTATCTTGTAGGGAACTTAAAGAGCACACGGAATCCGCATTGCAACACACCTTTATTCACTCGCACACTCCTTCTATATACATTACACAACCTCCTTCACGTGCTTCATGCTAATTAGATTACGTCATCACCGATACTATTACACAAACACTAAAACTAGTTACCCTGTCTCTGCAGATGATATTGTAGCCCGGAACCAACATGAAATTGTCATCAATGTGGTTTTTGAGCCATGTTTCCATGATGCAAATGAAGTCCAGATTTGCATTGCAAATGGTCACTCAAACTTCGTCAATCTTTGGTGAGAGAGACATCACATTTGAGAGAATAAAAACCGGCACAAACGAGTAAGCAGAGCCAGATTCCAAGCAGGCTTCGAGACAAATAACCTTGCAGTTAGCAGGAATATGTCCCAAACTGAACGCCGTGAATTTAGTTTTATGGCTCACTGGTCTTGACTTTGTAATGGCGGTACCGGTGATTATAATATGGCACTTGTAAGTTTCTCGTTCTTTAACTTGCTTGCCTGCTCGCTTTCCTTGGTAACGGGGCCAAACTTTCTCCTCTAGAACATCATTGTTGGGAAAAGATGAGGCTTGCATCATGTTGATGAGGTCAAATAGCAAAATAAAGATAAACAGTTTAAATATATGTGGAGCCGTGAAAGCCATGTGCAGCCCTGAAAGGTGCATACATAAAAAATAATGCACTTTAATTCTGTATAGGTACAGGTAAAACCTCTTGCAAGCCCATCTGACTGCTAGAGCTTCTCTTTCAAATTGGGAGTACCTTGCTTAAACTTTGCTAAGCTTTCGGCTAGTGTAATATATTGGCCTGTAGGTTCCATCTTCTTGTTTTTGCTCCAGGATCGCTCCAACTCCAACAGGAGAGGCATTGGTTGTGAGTTGTGTTGTAGCACCTTGACTGTGGTAGGCCATTACTGGTGCTTAAGTTAGCAGGTCTTTGATTTATTGAAAGATTTTGTTCTCTTTTGCACTCCACTGCCACTTAACACATTTGCTAGTTAGGGTCCCACAATGGACTTAATATGGTTGCAAGGTTTAAGATAAACTTCACACAAAATTGAACTGACTATGGCAGGCCGTTTGTAGCAACATTCAATTATTCTTTCATTCAACCATTCAACTGCAATTCAACCTTTCAATTCAACCCCAATTCAACCATTAAACACCCCCATTCAAGAATCTATTCAACTATTCAACCCCAATTCAACTATTCAATCCGCATTCAATCATTCAACTGGCGTACTGGGTAACGTGGCACGAAATAAGGCCGAGCTGGAGCCTGAAACCTAAGTTCCTAGAAAGTAAGATGCCGGCAAATGCACAGCAATTTGAGCTAGCAGAAATACCTAGTTTCTTAAACCACATCCTGGACAAAACAACTCAGTTATGTAAGATTCCTTTCGATGTGGAACCATTGGAGGAGCATGCCGTAACATTTGACAAAACAATCTCTTTGTTAAGACAGCTGGAGGATTGTTTCCAGTTTGAAGATAACGAGAAAACACGTTTGCAAAAAATTACGTCCGCTTCTGATGATATTTTACAAGGCTGGTACCATTTATTGTCTCTAGCTTCCACTACTACAACAACTGTCGCTAACTTGGGCTCAAACAGACAAGCAAATATTTCTTCACCCGGGAGGCCATGTACAATATATCTTCTGAAACACTTGAGGAACTTCGTGGATTCTGTTTCACCTGGGGCAAAATTGCTAAAATATTGGGTGTGTCAAGGTGGACTGTACTAGGAAAAGTGGAAAAAATCGGACTACAAGAGATGAGAGAGTTTAGCCATATAACTGACCAAGAACTTGATGAATTAGTTAGAAACCATATATCTAATCATGGTGCAACATCGGGTCAAGGGTACATTGCCAGATTTATAGAGTCACTTGGACTACGGGTACAGCGCAGGCGAATAAGAGAGTACGACTCGGGTTGATCCCCAAAATACTGCTATCAGATGGGGTGCTCAGGTCTCACGAAGAACATACCAGGTGCCATGGCCAAATTCTCTTTAGCATTTGGATGGCCATCATTCATTAATACGATGGAAATTAGTTATACACGGATGTATACATGGATTTTCATGAAGAATTATGTTTCTCAAGTGTAGCTCTAATAATCTTGCCCAAACTGTCCTCGACCTCTTTCTTGATGTAGTAAACAAAGATGGAAATCGTTGGCCCTCCTGAATCCGAGTTGACAAGGGAGTGGAAAATGTACTTGTCTGTGATGCAATGATCGAGGCTAGGGGTGAAGGTAGGGGAAGCTTTATTGCTGGACCATCAACCCATAACCAGAGAAAGATTGTGGAGGGATGTTTATAGGTGTATCTGTCATCAGTACTACTACATTTTTTATGCTATGGAATCTACAGGTCTTTTGAATATAGATGATCCTCTATGACTATTTACTTTACATCTTATCTTTCTCCCAAGAATAAACAAATCACTGGGGGAATTGTTAGAAGGATTCAATCACCATAAGGTGCGCACAGAAAAGAATTGGTCTCCTTATCAAATGTGGCTGAAAGGAATGCTGCATGGTGATAATCCCCTTTCTCATGGACTGTTGGATGAAGAACCAAGTGATGTCAACTTCTATGGATATGATGCTCAGGGACCAACTTGTTTAGGTGATGACAACAATGTTGTTGTCAAGCCTATTGAGTTTGAGTTCACTGAGCTGTTGGAATCATATGCTTTGGCTTCTGTTGATCCCTTGGCAGAATCGAATGACATGGGAGTTGATTTATTCTGCAAGGCCTTAGATATAGTGCAGGCAAAAATACAAGAAATTTATGCAAGTTGACACTTAAATCACATGCCTTTTCAAACTCAACAATGGGATTGTCTAACATCAGCCATCAAAATATAAAGTTTCCAAATACTTTTATATACAAATAATAGATTAAATATGAGCAGCTGATCTCTAAGAGAATTTAACCTCGAGCTGATGATGAGCAGCTTTAAACCACATAAAGATCACCTGCTCATATTTTATTTTACATCATAAGACATATTTTACTAAAATCTCCCATTCAAAATCTATCATTTTCCAAGAAAATTCAAGTTATAGTATATATGCAATGGAGGATGAATTCTCTTGCTGATTGAAAACCTGTCACATGCTGCCACAATTTCTATTGTATTGTCTATTATTAAAGCATTTGATAAGTCAAAACCAACTTGTAATTTGACAAAAGTAAACAAGAACCTGGAACATTTTATTACAAATCATTATGTTTATGAAAAGTTAAAAAGATAACTATTCAATTGAAGAGCAACAATGTTCTTGATAACTTTGACACAATTTTAAGGTTGGATACAGGATGGTAATCATTATAGATTTCATGATTGAGAGAAGGCTATATACACAGCTATTTGCAGAAGGTATGGTCTCTATGATGTATAACTATTTTGGGTGCATTATGGATAACCCCAAAATGTCTGTCTTTTACTCAAGTGACTAAATTCTTTGTAAATCTGCTTATATAGGGCATCACTGTCATTTTACATCAAACAATGTTGCAACTCAGACTCTTAAAATGTGAAATTCAAGTGTGTTTTCTCGTTATCTTCAAACTAGGTCATGACTTCTGTAAATAGCTGTACCACAACTTACAAAAATAATATAATTCTTTCAAAGCAGATAATTAATACCTTAGTCTTTTAGATGGACATAATCAATAATCATGAGTCTTACTAGCAGTAGTAATCTTAAAAGTTGATGCTTGCTCTAATACAAAGATGTAAAAAATAGAATGTGTCATTCCTCCTTTATCACAAATATAAACATGCACACAAATGCAACCCTTATGACATTAAGAACAAATGATCTCTCAATTGGATTTAATTAAAACTTTGCATTCTCATTCTTCATTAGACTCAAATTAAAGACAAATGGGGTTCATTGACTGTGGGAAACATTAAAAATGTTTTTTAAAAATACAAACTTAAAAGAACTTCTTTAAAAGATATTAACAAACTTAAACTGCAGGAGAGAAGTGAGTAGTCACAAAATATTTTCCAATGTTTGACAATTTCAACGTAGTTACTGCCCTGCAATATGTAAACATTATTTTGAGAAGGCACTTTTCTGCCATCTTTCTGCTTTTTTTTGTGCCATCTTTCTGCTAGTTTTTATGAATATTGCTTCAACAAACTGATGAAACGGAACAGAATTTACACTAATCAATTAACCTGAAATCATGGGCAGGGATGCAACCACTTTCCCTTTATAAGTCTTACAAGGTTTTTTGTAGACATCATTTTGAGGTTCTTGTATTACAAGTTGAATTAAATCCACCAAAACGGGCCTAGTTTGCAGGGCCATAACCAGAAAATGTAAACGGGGGGTGCATGCTTGAGAGAAAGTAGACTTTAGCAAAATAGGTCAATTATGATTCTGTTATTTATATCTAGAAGATCAGATAAACAAAGATGAGAAACAAGCTGCAAATAATAATAGTTTCACTTGTTTATTTAACAGGAAATTGTAATTTTTTATTTCTGAGGACTTATCAAATTCTACAAAAAGCAGAATTTTTGCTCTTGTGGGGAGGGGCATGTGCACCCGGTGCACCCCTCTGGTTATGGCCCTGGTTTGTCACTTTCAATTTTACATGGACTCAAAAAAGTTGTTTGCAAAAGCAATATCGTAAATGGGGAAGATATCTTCATCTTTAGGCACTTTGGCCTTTAATGGCCCAATTGGAAGTATCAGCCCATTGGTGCAAGTATGCGCTTTAGGGAAGTACTTGTAAATGGTGCTAGGGGAGTCTTCGGTCTGCAAAAGACAAATTGATGTTATTATTAGATTTTCATGTACCCGAACACCTTTCTGATGTGGGGCAGACCATGGTCAGCTACTGTATGGCCGAAACAATGGTGACCAAGTGCCCAAATAGTAGGCATTAACTCATGCTTTATAATATATAAAGTATCAAAATTATGAGATGATGCATGGGCTATTTTACACATCAACCACTCAGAGCATGTCACTTAAAGTATAAGATTGAAACTCTTAATAACACAGCGCAAAGTATACAGGCAAAAGGTCAAGTTTTTCCTATCTAAACCAAGTCAATCTTGATTTTGCTAAGGATTACCCCACAAATATTTTTGAAAAAAATCAAAAGTATTGAATCTGTGACAAGTGTGAACATAGACTCTATGCAAAAAGTCATGGCTCTGCTTTTCACTTGGTACAATTTTTTAACCTGGGTAATTTTGGACCACAATGTTTTTTTTTTTCATTTCCTCTGGGGTAACTAACTCTTTTCTTATTAATAACAATGATAGAGACATTGGATTTTGCCAAGATAAGGATATTACAATCTGTAAGAGCAAGATTTTTAACTCAATTTGAATTGGGTAACCACAACAGCTCATTTTGTTTTGGTAATTAAATGTGCACTTACCTCGATAATTTCTTTAGCAAATTGAATGGAGGGATTTACAGAAAAGCCCAACACTGGCTCTTCCAAAGCTCCCGTACAAAAAGTAAGGATGGATTCCAGTGTGACTACCCGATGTCCACTACCCACTTCCCTCGCATATTTTATAAATAGCGAGTATATTTCCTTCTCCTTTTGAAAAGCTATGGTACCTTAAATTAAAAATTGATATTTAATTAACATCAAAGAAAGTTGTGTCCAGTTAACATAGTGCAAAACATGATTTTAAATGACATCAAGAATGATGCTGCAATGACATATTATTTTCATGTACCTTCCTCAGAGAATGTTGGCTTTAGGAGTCTTATCAGGTTCTTGGGTATTAAATGGTGGTTGGTCTTAACAAATGGAGAAGGATTGGAAACTTCCTCATGATCTTTGCAAGACCAAGCACATCTAGACCCCTCTGAATATTAGATATACACTTGTTGCTGGTTACTGTGGCGAGCTTGTCTATGGTATCCAGTGGTATATAACAAGGAAGCTGTCCATTTTGAAGGAGTGCTATTCCCATCATAACACCAACATAGTAGTACTCATCAGCTAAATGCTCTCTGAGCCCTTTGTCAAAATATCTATCTTTAATGGCCATGTTCATGAGATGGATCCATTCTTTTCGAGGACCTCTTAGGTCACGAGCTGGTTTGCCCATAAAATCAACTTCAAATGTCAGAGAGAAATCATTAATTGCTTCAAATTCTGTAAAGGTTGTTTCTAAAATTCTCTGCCTGTCGACACATATAGAATTGGTTTCACCTACATTTTCATCTGATTCACTTACAGCATCCATGACTCTTCCCTTGACAATTTCTTGTTGAAGGTAACGTAGAATTTCAACTGGATCACTAAGGCATTGTTGTGTAATTGTATGTATCAGTTGGTCTGTGGGATCACTGGAATTGTTAACAGGATCTTGATCTTCATTCTGAGAGGTGCCACTGTTATAGGGAATTTCTGTTGGCTCACTGACACGTGTTGTTTGTGATGCTGGCTTTGTCAAGTTCATGAGACTTTCATCTTTGTCTACCAATTCCTGGACACTCACTTCTTCCCTATCTTCAAGTAAGCACTCAAAACCGTCTTTGATCTTTATGTAGATACAGCCTTGCCCAGCCAACAGCCTTATTTCTTTGAAGGTGAACTCGCCTGCCAATACTGGTTTGGTAAGTCTTCTATTAGCCTTCAAAAATTCCAAATCCCTGCCAAGAATGGCAGGGTATTCAGGGTGTCCAGCGGCATGGTTGCCCAAAAAAATAGGAAAATAGGAATTTCAGGATTGAGAAAATAGGAAAAATAGGAAACTTTGCACTAAAAAATAGGAGAAAAATAGGAAAATCAATAGTACTTTCGTCAACAAAGGTAGCCTCCCCACACGCCAGCTGCTATCCCCGATTCACCACTTTAGTCGATCAACAGCAGTGAACATAAATAGGACAAAACGAGTTTTTTGGTTTGAATTTTTAATCTTCCTGATATCCCTCACTGAGATAAATCTATCAAAAAATCTGTACAACATAACTTTATTTACTTTGATTTCCCTAATTTTAAAGTAACAACTGAACTGCTTCACCTTCACTTTTGTTCAGAAACAAAGTTGGCTTTTCATTATGTTTATAACTTCAACATTAATCCAGCAGATGATTGCTAACACAAGAACATTTTAGTCTTTACTGAGCTGGCAGAGCACCTGCGTAGAGGTGTAAAATGACAGTTTACATTTACTTTGACTTTCTTTTCTTTAATGGTACAGCAGAAACATCCGCTGGTAGAGCTTTCTCCAGCAACTTCTGATTGTTTATGTTAACCTCCTTTTGCTTCTCCCTTACTGCTTCAAGCTTCCTCTTTGCCTTTGCCTGATTCGATTTGGCCGTTTCAATCATGAGACATGCAACTTTTGCACCTTGTGAATCAACCTTGGAACCTGAAGATAGAGCAGCCTGCAACTTACATGTGCCCTCTGACAGTAGCTCATTAGCCGTTTGCATTTCATCCATTGCCTCCTGCTCCTTCTTGTCTAGCCTCTCTCCTTTATCTCTCAACGATCTTGTCTCTTTTCTTAACTTCTCCTGGTCTCTTTCCCTTCGTTCTTCCTCTTCAGCTTTCAATTTCTCATCCACCTCCTTTCTCTTCTTCTCGGCTTCTTCTTCATCCAGCCGCTGTCTATGATGCATGTGCGCAGATCGCACAGCAGTTAGAAGACCATCTGTCAGGGCAAATTTTTCCGGTCTCAGGTTTTCAGGATCATAAAACTTCAAAGCATCTTTCACAGATCTAAGGCCAACAATGGTCCTCTCTCCTAGAAGTGTCCTTTCTTGCGTCACAATGCGGGCATTCACTGACAGACTTCGTTCTGACTCAGCATTTGTTTGCGCAAGAATAAGACCTGATTTTACTACTTTTGGAAGAGCAACATATCGAGGCTCGGTCCCATTAAGAGACTTGAGATTGAATACTTCTTGCCAAAAATGGTCAACGCGTTTCTCTTTGTGTAACTGCTCAACATCTTCATCGACAGCATAAACTCGCCACTCATCTTGAACAATGCTGACATCCAACTGAGGCTGCAATTTTTTAGCCAGTAGTGCAATTGCCTTCACACTACTTGCCTTTTCTCTCTTGACAGGATTGAGACATCCTAATGCTTTTAAGAGAGTGTTCTGAAGAGGGAGATGAGACTGTAGATATGTAAGGGATGTGCTATAAAATGTGCGGATGCCAAGATATACAGACTTTCTACGATCTGGCTTGATTTGGGCTAAAGCCTTCTTGGTCGCCTCTCCAATTGCAATATCAGCATCGAGCAGCTGACTGTTTGCACTGCAGTCAATACTGACTAGATCACTACCAAACTTCTTCTCATACGCATCTTTCTTTAGGAATCTACCCATAAGCTTGCGCAAGAACTCAGACATTTTATCATATAAAAGGTGAACCTGTGGGCAGCTGTTCTGAAAAATGGTGAGGAAATCTTCAAAAACAGGTGAAACATTACCCACAAATTCCAACTGTGCCTTTGTTTTCTTTCCTTCTTCGTCATTTAACATTGCCGATACCCTCTTGTAAGCAACACTCTTAGGAGCTGTTTTGGGATCCTTTCCCAGATCCTTCACAAAGCTGCAGATGCAATCCCACTGCTCCAAAATTCTTCGCACAGAAGGGCCCAGACTAAGCCATCTCACCTCGGTATGCTTTTGGAAATTGTGCATCTCCACACCCATCGCAGATTGTAAAGTGTGATAGTCTTCTCGTCTAGCTGCACTGTACTTGAAAAGGGAGTGAATGTCCACACAAAGCTGTTCAATGTCTTTCCCATATTCCTCTAAACCCCTGCCAAAAGCATTATGGACGTTATGAAGAACACAACTTCCTAAGTCAATAAAACCACTAAAGTCTGGGTTGTCATTTTTGATTGCTCCTTCCAACTTTCTAACAATGGTTTTATTGACATTAGGGCCATCTCTTACCAAAGTGCACAGCTTCGTTATTGGAAGGTCATCTTTCAACATTGTTTGGAAGATACGGTTAGCCACCTTTTCACCCTCTGCATGACCAAAAAATAAAGAGGTATAGAAGTTTATCCAGACTTCATTATGAGTCGGGGACCAGTAACGAAAGGTAAGATCCATCTGTTTCTTGACCTGCGTGGTGGAGGTTTCGTCAAAGTGTAAACAAAAAGGCAGTTCTGACTTCTTTACATCATCAACAATTATCTGGTGATAGAAACACAAACACTTATAGTAAGTTACCTTTTTTTATTCATACACCAAATTAAAAGATGAAATACTGACATAAACTTTCATTGATATCAAGAATCACACATAAATATGCACTCATAATTTGCGTATTCAAATTGCACTTTATATAATACCTGTGTGCAGTGAGGGCCCAAGCCTTCCCCAATAACATAGGATGCACGGCTTCTACCCATTGAAAAACTTGAAGCAATCTTGCTGTCAGGAAACATCGCTTTAAATGTGTTGCCAAGATTGTCAACTGAGCGAAAGCTAAAGTTACATGACGCCAACTTTGCTAACCAAATCACCTCTGCTTGCAAGCTGGCATTTTTGTAATTGATAATGGACAGCTGTCCAGACGAACTTCTCCTGTGCTCTGGCAGATCACAACGGTTTGAGATGCCTGCACTTGGTTGACTCTGCAGTACAAACAACTTTCCTTGAGACTCATCCCTTGCAGGTTTAACAGCCTGAACATGCTTTGCTTTCCTCGCATGTTGCAATATCTGCGCTTTTCCAGAGTTGTCACAAAGAAACTCACTATCACAAAACCTACAGTAAGCATGGTAGTCATCTACTCCTTTACGACACCAAGAACTCAATCTTTGACCATTGGAATCGACGGCAGAAAGCCATGCATTGCTAAACTTTGTTCTACCGCCAGGCATTTTCATACACCGTATTCACAAATGGCGGACACGCGGGAAAAAACTGGTGCCTAGTCATGAAAGCGAGGCGGAGGATAAACAAAAATTGCAAATAAAGACTTTCAGAGAACTTGCAGATGTTTAAGCACGGATTCCACCTAAAATAGCTTTGTACGAACTCCGTTTTAAATACAATTACGTGGGATGCCTTCTGCTTTTAATGTTTAGTGGTGATTTGCTGTTCGCAATCAAAAAGGACGCGTATATCTTCAAGGAAACAGGATGATTTTGTAGGTTTGTGAAGCATCAGAAGCTCGACAAGTGGACGATGGCTGGAGAAAAGCGGCAAACATGTTTGCCCAAACTTCACATTGAAACCGAGTACAAAAGCCAGCTCACCGCAATTCGGTGAACAGAAATATAAACAAATCTTGGTGGCAAGAAAAAAAGAAACAAGCGAGAGATATATGGCCTACTCGTTAACGCAAGAGACGTCTGCCGCTGAACAATTCAAGTCTAGCCGATGGAAAAAAGGAAGACAGGAAAGAAGAGGTGACCGAGGTTTCAATGAAGTCATGTTTGATTTTTGTTTGCCAAGACGTAATTCTCTGGTCTTCATCGATGAAGGACATCAATAAGGACATCAATTAGAGCTAATTTTTTAGTATAAATGCAAGAGCGATCGGGTGGAGTACGCTCAAGATTTCAACTTGTTACTTGGCAGCCTCGGTAAGCCGGCCACATAATTTCAGCGAGTAATTTTGCATCTCTTATCTTTGGCTGTCAAGAGTTTTAACTTTATGTTCCATAATATTTTAAAGTTGAAGAATAGATAAATAAATAAAATGATGGTCTTCTTCAAGTTAAACGGATCCAGACTAGAATTTAATTATTCGGAACAGAAGCTTGCCGTGTTCAGTCCTGACAGAAACATTGCCCTAAAAGTTTAAATAACTTAGTAAAATGTAAGCTTTATTCCACTTTTTTACCAAGAGCTCTCTGAGATAATGCCCTAGAGGAGACTAGGTAAATAGCAAGCCATAAGATTCACACACTACAGCTTCTAAGTTTGATAAAATTATTTTTAATTATTTCGCAATGACAAAGAATGCATGATCATGAGATTTTTGCTAAGCTGTGCTAACGTACCTCTAACAATTCACCCCAAACGGACGGAATTAATATGATCCAAAGAAAGTTGCAAATAAAGGTATACATATATACATAGATATGTATACAATGACACTGACATGAATGAATAAGCCTCGTGAATGAATCTTTCACCCGCTCTCGACTTGACCTGTTTTGTGTAATGACAGAGGTCCATTCCGTTGACAAGTAGGCCATATATCTGTCGCTTATCTCTCTTTTTCTCGCCACCAATATATGTTTTTATTTCTGTTTCACAGAATTGTAGTGATCTGGCTTTCGTAGAACAAATGTGGCTATTACTTTAACTAATATTAGAACATCAGAGTCAACGTACTATGTGCTTTATGATCTCACTATAAAACACATTCAACTATAATTCCACTTTCAATTTTATTACAAATTTTGGCTTTACTGGCTAAAAAATAGGAAAAATAGGAGGTTCTGGTTAAAAAATAGGAGAAAATAGGAATGGGCCCAAAAAATAGGAAAAAATAGGAAAAAATAGGAACTGGACACCCTGGGTATTTAAACTGAATAGCTTCTTCAAATCTGTTTCTTATTTGCTTCTCATCCATAAAAGAATCAAGGCTAACAAACCCTCTGAGCTTGATTGCATGGTCATCTAAAAGAAATGCCCCGCCATCGTGGCCATCTTCCTCTTCAAAGCTCAAAAATACAAATTCAAATGTCTTCTCTACAGGCTTTGCTTTCTTACTTGGCTGTGGGCTCATTGCTCTCAGCCTTTCCTTCTTGTTAAGTCTAGCGAATGATGCTGAGGTAGATGAACTGTTCACCATTGATCTAGCTCGTTCGACAGTCGAACTAATGGACGACATAGCAGACTGCAAACCCAAGCTGCTGGGAGTTGTGCTATCTTGACCAGCTGAGGTCCTAGATCCATTTAACTTATCAACGATTTCTCCTAACTGTTTTAAACAGGAAGCAAGATTTTTTCTGGTTTTTCTCCATTTAAAATTAAAACGGGAACGAAATATACAAAGCAAGATGTCGAAGGCGAAAGAATTATGTTGTTTTGGCGCCCTTTTCTTTGAGGACTGCAAAGAACTTTGGGAAACCACAGGCAGCCCATCTTAGCATGTTGAATGGTTGAATTGGGGTTGAATAGTTGAATTGGGGTTGAATAGTTGAATTGGGGTGTTAAATGGTTAAATTGAACGGTTGAACTGCAGTTGAATGGTTGAATGAAAGAATCATTGAATATTGCTACAAACGGCCTGCCATAACTGACCCAAGAAAACTTCTCACTTCAGTCTGGTTCTGGGGCATTGGTACCTCGACAGCTTTTACTCACTTACTTGAGACTTTCAGTCCTTGACCAGAGAGTACATCACCCATGTAAACCATGCTGCTAACACCAGCTTGTGCATGACCCTAAGTTCTCATTGTGTTTGTAATCTGCCCTAACAACTTGTAGGTCATCATGGAGGTTGTATGCACCTGGGCAGCCTTTAATTACTTTCCATGCGATTTGTTGGAATTTTCCCCATCCTAGTCGCCAAATGTAGTGTCTTCGTCCTAATATGGAGCTTAAACAACCACGACGAAAGGGACGATGACGACGTCAAGTAATCGCGGAGGGTCTGGAACGAGGACGTCGTTTTTTGCGGGAAAATGAAACTTAAGCAGTGAAGTTGCTCAAGGACGACGACGTCTGAAATTTTTGTTTATTCCCACTTCGTCAGTTTAAGAAATTACTGTGGCCCAGAAGGCTCAACACAAACAAAAAATATACTGCAGCAAATAGAAAATATACTGCAGTAAATAAAAATATACTGCAACAAATAAAAAAAATCAAAATGCAGAGAAAAAAAGACTGCAGCAAATAAAAAAATGCAACGCACAAAAAAAATACCACAGCAAATAGAATATGCAACGCAAACAAATAAAAGAAAACGCAAACAAAAAAAGTTGGAACGCAACGCCAAGGAAGACTGGGTAATAGTTCGTAGTTTCCCGCCAAAACAGCATGAACTGGAACTCGTTTTTGGTTATGGACGAAAGGGATCTACGTAGGATTATAGGAGATTACTTTCATCATGGGTATGAAAATAGAGTTATTATTGATTTTTTAAAGGAGCAGCATGGTACTGTCATAAGTTCGCTGCAGAACATGGTTTCGGAAAGGCGAACAAGCAAAGGATGAAACGAGTGTTGGCGAGAAACTAAGAACTATTACCCAGTCTTCCTTGGCATTGCATTGCAATTTTTTTTTTTTTTTGCGTTGCGTATTTTTTTTTTGCTGCAGTATTTTTTGTTTGCGGTGCATTTTTTTATTTGCTGCGGTACTTTTTTTTCT
>NC_142522.1:17743229-17748229 GCF_964205215.1 Stylophora pistillata | reverse complement strand
AGGAGATTCTTGACTGTTCAAACTCCACGCTCGACTTCTCCATTGGACTGTGGAAATCTTGGATGACTGGTTATAACTCTCAAAAACAACTACTGGTTATGTGTTTAAATCCCCACTCTTTTGCAGTGTTAGAATTCTGCGCTGTCATACTGTGGGCCATTGTTGGACCTCACTTGCTTTGGACCTCACTCGTGTCCCAGTTAGGTCAATGGATACAGCGCTGGACTGTTGTTCGGGAGGTTGATGGTTCGAGCCCCGCCCGGACCCATACTCAAGGCCTTAAAATAATCGAGAAGAATATGCTACCTTTCTATATAACATCAAGAAATGGTTTAGATAGGCGCATTTGATCATATGTAAATGGATTTGCACACTATCAAGTACCACAGGGAAGGCAATCAGTTTAGCAAGTCAGCTGCGGACGTTGCCGGAGAAAGGTGGATTCTGCTTGACGAAGTGGTATAGTAACGACCGAGAAGTGATGGCGACAATACCAGAGTCCGAAAGAGCCAAATCAGAGGCAAATTTAGAACTCGAGCAACTCCCGACAGAGAGCGCTCTCGGACTAAAATGAAACATAGAAGAAGACAAGTTTGTATGGGAAGTAATGGAGAAGATGTTGCAGTGAGTGAGTAAGAAACCAGTCACACGCAGAGGAATTGTGTCAGCTGTTTACTCCCTCTTTGATCCACTGGGATTCATTGCACCATATGCCATGAAAGCCAAGTTGTTGTTGCAAACGCTCAGTAGAAAGAGGCTGGGTTGGGATGATATGTTAGAAGAAACCGACAAAGAGCAATGGAAGCGCTGGCTGGATGATCTCCCAAAATTGCAACAAATACAGGTAGACCGCTGTTTGAAACCTAAGGAATTTGGTGAAGTTAAAGAGGTACAGTTGCACCTCTTCTCGGATGCTTCTCGTCAAGGATATGCAGCCGTTGCATACCTCCGTTTGAAAGATGTGACCAACCAAGTTCACTGTGCATTTGTAATGGGAAAGGCAAGATTGGCTCCCATATGTGAGATTTCGATTCCAAGATTGGAGCTGACAGCCGCTGTCATCTCCGTAAGGCTCTCTAAGATTATTCAAGAAGAGTTAGACATGACAATAGACCGCATTTCTTATTGGAGTGACTCGACTTCCGTGCTGAAGTGTATCAACAATGAGTCAAAGAGATTCCATACATTTGAGTCTAATCGTCTAACAGTGATACGCAATGGTTCCAAACCCTCAGAGTGGAGATATGTGAACCAGGACGATAACCCTGCTGATGATGGTTCAATAGGTCTCAAAATAGATACCATGTTGAGGGATGACCGTTGGTTGAAGGGCCCCAAGTTCCTGTGGGAAGACGAGAGTCACTGGCCCAACATGATGAAAGTTCCTGTCTTAGGAGATGACGATGAAGAAGTTAGGAAAGAGGCTCAGATTTATGTCTCCACTGTTCAAAGTAATGTTCTGGATGACCTGATTTCGTACTACTCCTGTTGGTGGAGATTGAAATGCTCTATTGCGTGGTTGTTACGTTACAAACAGTATCTGCAAATAAAACTTCTGTCAAGAAGAAATGCGCCAATTGCAAGTGGCTCTTCAGTCAAGTCTATTAAAATGCAATTGGTGAACTGTGGCCATTTAACAATCGCAGAGCTTCAAACAGCCGAAAGAGAAATATTCAAACGTGTTCAACAAGTGGCCTTTCCAGAAGTCATTGATGTGCTTTCAGCAACGGAGTTTTGTGTGGACAAGAGGTACCCGAAGAAGGTTTTAAAGAAGGCTGGTGCATCAATATGTCAGCTGAATCCACAGACCAAAGAAGGCCTATTGAGAGTCGGAGGTCGACTAGTCAATGCACCCTTTGATGATGAAAGGAAGCACCCTATTATCCTCCCATACAAGCACCATGTGACTGACCTCATTATTAAGCAGTGTCATGAAAACTTGGGTCATATGGGCCAGGAATCTGTCTTGTCATCCTTGAGAGAGACGGTTTGGATTGTGAAAGGGAGATCGGCGGTGCGGCGCGTATTAAGACGGCAAAGAAGTGCATGCCCTGGGGAGCAGTTCATGGCAGATTTACCAGAGGTGAGGCTTGCACCTGAGAAACCACCTTTCACTTACATCGTTGTTGACTATTTTGGACCACTTGAAGTTAAGCAGGGAAGGTCCCGTGTTAAAAGATATGGCTGTCTCTTCGCCTGCAGCTACGAGGCTGCAGATGTTCTAAGGCTAACAATCCATGAAAAGATCTATTTCTAAAGCACAAAGACCGACGAAAAAACATGCATAAGAACCTGTAACACGAAAATCTAAAAATTTGCCAAAGCACATGGTTTTCGTATGCGCGCAAGTATTCTTGGGATGCACTTATTTGTCAATTCATGTAAGCTACAATGATTAACGACTACTTTCTAACTGTCAAAACCAGACTTTTACAAGAATTCAAGACTTTGTACCAACCCTGAACTTAATATGTAGTCGTGAAAGTAAGGCTAATAGGCCAATTGGGGCCTGGTCATTATGTGGGCTTGTATTAAACCCATGAAGTGATGAGTCAATGAATTTGATATGAAAATCATGTGTACTGCAGTATGAAGAAATGTTTATGAAAGCAATCCTCGCAGTTGATGAACACTACTTGTATAGTAGTAAAAATAAAGCCTGAAAAAATCCCAGGCTTGTACAGGATTTGAACCTCTGACCTCTACAATACCCGTGCAGTGCTCTACTAACTGAGATGACAAGCCAATTGACAAGTCATTGCGTTGGTTCATATTTTACCGGTGAAGTGATGAGTCAATGAATTTGAATTTATGAAAATCATATATGTGTACTGTGGTATAAGGAAATGTATATGAAAGCAATCTTCACAGAAACGAACACTACAAAACAATTGAAGCCTGTAAGGGATTTGCACCAGTGGATCATATACTGTCTTGGAACTGTTGATGCAACCGTTGATGCAAAAAGGAGATACAGCTTTGGTGTTTACATGTAAACATATTCCATGTTATGGTGAAAATAAGTTGAAATAAAAAGTAGCATTCCATCAATCCACTACCTTTCTGTGATGGTGTGGTTGGATTGGTAAGATGGAGTTTAGAAGCGATGCTTGAAAGATGTAAAATTGGAGAGAAGGTTAACAAAACTCTTGGAAAGAACTTTACAGATTTTTAATCAAATCTTAACCAGTTTTGAGTTCTGTGAGACCTTCCAAGAGCTCATGAACTTAAAATATGATTCGCAATGTGAACTTTAACATGTTTTATTTACAGCAGGTAAATCAATTCAACAGTAACTTCCATTGATTGCAATTTAAAGTGTTGCATTTCATGGATTAAGTCAAACAAAAAACTACAACTCAATACAAACTCAACGTCTATATGTTCAACATGGCAGTTCTCAAATCTACAAGGTGTGCACGTGGCATGCGGGCGCATATGCGACAGATACCGCGGGCTGGCATGCCCAACATAGCATTCCTCCCCCCTAAATTCAGAACTAATCTAAAATATACGAGTTCAGTTCAGTTCAGTTCATATGTATAGTTTTTCAGGGGGTTTCTGCAGCCGACGGGGATAGCGCCTAGGTGGTGGTGTTGCTGAACTGCTGCTAGGTGAGTTGGTCGGTTGGTTGGTCACATCTATGTCTATGGTTGGTAATTCCTCCATATCTTTCGCAGAAGAAGGTTGTGGTTCTTCACTTCCGACGTTGCATATCACAGGTGGAATTCCTACTAGCACAGCTGGGTCTAGGTGCGGGGTGTAGTGCTCCTTTTTAATGCCCCGAGTTACTGCAGTCTCCTTGAGTTGATCGAGATGTCGTCCCCATGCTGTATTAGGTCTGACTCTGACTTCGTAGGATAAGGGTCCAGGGTGAGCTGTGATGATACCAGGAACCCACTTATCTCTGGTTCGGTAGTTTTGGGCAACGGCAGCTTGACCTATGGGTAACTCATGGGTAGGGTTGTGGCTGGATCGTAACTCATGGTCTTGCTGCTTTTCTTCTACTCACTTCCGTGTGTTAGGCTTCAGTATGTTGAGTTTCGTTCTTAGGTTTCTTCCCATGAGGAGTACTGCTGGTGCCTGTCCAGTCAGCGTATGTGGTGTCGTTCTGTAGGCTAGCAAGAAGTTTGTCAGCTTCCAGGAGAGGGTTTTCTTCTCAGTCAGTGCTGTGTGTAGAGCTTCCTTGAATGTCTGAACAAAACGTTCAGTGCTTCCATTTGTAGCTGGGAGATATGGCGCTGACCTTCTCTGTTTGATACCATTATTCTTCATGATTGTTCTGAATTCGTATGATGTGAATTGTGGGCCTATCACTTACCAGTTGTTCTGGTAATCCATGTGTCGCAAACAGCTTTCTTAGTACCTTTGTGGTAGTCATTGGTATTACTTCAGGCCATTTTGAGTGGCTATCCACGACAATGAGAAACATTGTTCCTGAGAATGGTCCCGCAAAATCTACGTGGATACATTGCCATGGGCATGCTGGTCACTCCCATGTATGAGTGGGGCGGTCTTTGGATTGTTCTGGGTGAGTTGACAGCCAGTGCATCCTTTTGCTGTTTGCTCGATTTCCTTGTCCATTCGTGGCCATCAAATGTAGCTCCTAGCCAACGCCTTCATCCTTATGATTCCGGGGTGGCCTTCATGTGTTGTGCTAACAACTGTGCCCGATACTTAGGTGGAATTATCACTTGAGAGCCCCACATAAGGCAACCATCCTGTAATGTAAGTTCATCCTTCCTTCTGTAGAATGGTTCCAATTCTTTTTTACTGACTGGTGGCCACCCTTGTCTTGTATGTTCTCGCACACGTGATAATACTGGATCTCTCTGGGTTGCTTGACACATCATATCTGCATTGACTGGCAGCACTTCGAGCTGTGACACTTGAAAAAATTTCCGCTGGATCAGCTACTTCCTTGCTGTACGCCTTTTTCAAGGGTAGGCGGGGTAGTCCATCCACGTTTCCATGTTGGATGGTGTTTTTGTACTCAATGC